>NW_019154137.1:6395430-6456951 GCF_002288905.1 Enhydra lutris kenyoni
ATTTGACAGAGATCACAAGTAGGCAGAGAGGCAGGCAGAGAAAGAGGGGGAAGCAGGCTCCCCACTGAGCAGAGAACCCGACTCGGGGCTTGATCCCAGCACCCTGGGATCATGACCTGAGCCCAAGGCAGAGGCTTTAACCCACTGAGCCACCCAGGCGCCCCTGAATTTTTATGTAAATATAGCATAAAGGCTGAACTTTAAAATTGATACACCCTTTTTTTTCAGGGCATGTCATTTTTAAAAGTTCAGCTTCTTAATATGATAAATTTACATAGATAGTACAACTTTGTAAATCCAAATGCTATTTCTAAACAGGGAACTAACTGGCTAATAATTTAAGGTAATTAAAAGAGGGATTAGCTTCCCTTGGGTCAGTGAGAATGTTCCTTATTTTAAAAGATCTCTGTGGTGGATCTTCTATAGGGGGAAAAGGCAACTAATGAGAAAAATGGGCAATATTTCTGCATGTAATGAGAGAGAATCTTTTTTTATTAAGATTTTATTTATTTGACAGACAGTTATATATTTATTTATTTATTTATTTACTCACAAGTAGGCAGAGAGGCAGGCAGAGAGAGAGAGGAGGAAGCAGGCTCCCCACTGAGTGGAGAGCCCGATGCGATGCGGGGCTCGATCCCAGCACCCTGAGACCTGAGCCGAAGGCAGAGGCTTTAATCCACTGAGCCACCCAGGTGCCCCAATGAGAGAGGATCTTAAGATAAATTTGAAATTATGGTATTTTATGGTGAACACATAAAATTTTGATTGTTACTATGAAAAATTTTATGAATCCTATATTTTTGAAATGTGATTTTTGGGTTTTTATTTAAGTAATCTCTTCACCCAAAGTGGAGATCAAGATTCAAAGGCTTCTCCTACTGAGCCAGCCAGTTGCCCCTAAAATGTGATTTTAGTATCGGTTTTTAATCACTGAAGAATTATACTGTTTGCATGGTATGCATGTATTTCCTATTTTGTTCACATTTCTGAAGCATATATTAACAATTTTTAGTGCTCACCATAATCTCAAGTGTCCTGGGGAGATGGTGGGTGGGATGTGGTGTAATAATAGCAGTAACCTACTAGAGATGGTTTTGCCCACCATTCATTAAAAACTACTCTATGTTGATTTCCTTAGGCATTGGGAATACAGGTGTGGTAAGACAGTCCTTGCCAAAAAGGACCATTCTAACAATGTACTGCGTATATACACACATACAGACATGCATGCAGAAATTATTACATCTTGTCCTAGTAAAACTTGGGTCCTCAGCAAATTGTATAGAGGATATAGTAGGGGCACAAAGAGTAATCTTTCTGGGGTTTGGAGTGGAAGAATCTGCAAGGATGTCGTAAATGAGATTCTTAAAAACATACATTTTCTGAGTTTTAAACAGATTCCTTTATTTAATTACATAATGTATTTAGGCATAATAGTGCTGCAGTGGGAGCTAATAGGGATATATTGCTTGCATAATTCCTGTCAAATTTTTAACATCATTGTTACTAGTTTTTTTTTTTTTAAGATTTTATTTATTTATTTGACAGAGAGAGATCACAAGCAGGCAGAGAGGCAGGCAGAGAGAGAAGAGGAAGCAGGCTCCCTGCTGAGCAGAGAGCCCGATGCGGGGCTCGATCCCAGGACCCCGAGATCATGACCTGAGCCGAAGGCAGCGGCTTAACCCACTGAGCCACCCAGGCGCCCCTGTTACTAGTTTTTTTAGGGCTGCCATAGCATGGTACCACAAAGTGAGTGGCTTAAATAAACAGAAATTTATTTTCTCACAGTTCTGGAGGCTAGAAATTGGAAATGAAGGTGTTGGCAGGGCCACATTCTCTCTGAAGGCTCTGGAGACAATCTGTTCCATGCTTTTCTTGTAGCTTCTGGAGTTGCCACTGATGCTTGGTGTTCCTTGGCTTATTGATGATGCATTATCACTCCAGTCTCTGCCTCCACCTCCACATGGCCATCTTCCCTATGTGCCTCTTTGTCTGGGTTTCTTCTCTTATACGGACTTCAGTCCTTATAAGGGCCCATCCTAATGACCTCATCTTAACTTGATTACATCTGCAAAGACCCAGTTTCCAAGTAAGTTCACATTCCTAACCAGTGGTTAGGACTTAAACATACCTTTTGTGGAGGCATGATTCAACCTGCAACAATCATTTACTTCCCTTTGAACTGTGCCGTATCAATGTAATTACTTAAGAAATGCATTTTCATGATGAGAGGTTAACGAAGCCCCTGGTTGCAGGAATAATGTTAAGAATTTGTAGTTCAGGGGTGCCTAGGTGGCTCAGTTGACTGAGTTGTGATCCTGGGGTCCTGGGATGGAGCCCTCCCTCACATCAGCAGGGAGCCTGCTTCTTCTCTCCCTCTCCTGTTCCCCCTGCTTGTGCTCTCTCTCACGTGTTCTCTCTCTCTCAAATAAATAAAATCTTAAAAAATTTGTAGTTCATTAAGTGAGCCTGTAGTGATCAGATAAATTTCTTCCAGAGACCAGAAGAGTGAAGCATAGACAGATTGTAGAGATCTGTGAGCTTGATATAAAAAAAAAAAACAAAAAACACACACCACTAAAGCTTCTGCTATTTATTTGTTAAGAATGGTGATTTATTATTCAGGTGCTGTTTTGACTTTAAAAATTTTAATGGGGGGACGCCTGGATGGCTCAGTTGGTCAAGCGACTGCCTTCAGCTCAGGTCATGATCCTGGAGTCCCAGGATCGAGTCCCGCATCGGGCTCCCTGCTTGACAGGGAGTCTGTTTGTCCTGCTGACATTCTCCACTTAATGCTCTCTCTCTCTCATTCTCTCTCTCTCTCTCAAATAAATAAATAAAATCTTTAAAAAAATTTTTTTAAAGATTTTATTTATTTATTTGTCAGAGAGAGAGAGAGCGAGCACAGGCAGACAGAGTGGCAGGCAGAGGCAGAGGGAGAAGCAGGCTCCCCACAGAACAAGGAGCCCGATGTGGGACTCGATCCCAGGACGCTGGGATCATGACCTGAGCTGAAGGCAGCTGCTTAACCAACTGAGCCACCCAGGCGTCCCTTAAAAAAAAAATTTTAATGGGTATTTATAGTATTAATTTTCAGTCATCGGAGACATCATCCTAGTTAGCCATCTTAAATAAATTTGTATTAATTTGCAGACTTTTCATCACTGGTACACATATGAAACTGCTTAGTTATATTTTCAAAGGTGCTGTGATACTGAAACTCATGATATTATGGAGTACATTGTTTTTTAAAATTGCCTAAGCCAGTAATAATTGACTACCAAACAACTTTTTTTTAAAAATATTAATCTTTGTTTCAAGTAAGGCAGGTATTGTTAAAAAGCTTAATATATTTCTGAATAGTGTTCTTTTATTAAATCTAACAAAAAATACTTCTCTCTGCATGGGATTTTTTTTCTATTGCTTTAATACTAGAGGTTGGTTTTTTTTTTTTCTTTTTCAATTAAATCAGGATTTTCTTTTTTTTTTTTAACCATTTAGAGAATATGCCCTTCAGAATGTAGTCATTTGGGTCTTCCATTGCTTTAATAGCACACAACTGTTTCTAAAGGCATGCATAGGGGCGCCTGGGTGGTGCAGTTGGTTAAATGGGTCATAATCTCAGGGTTGTGAGGCTGCATGGGGCTCTGCACTCAGTGCAGAGTCTGCTTAAGACTCTCTCTGCCCTGCCCCCCCCCCAAATAAATAAATCTTTTTAAAAAATAAATAGAGGTGCCCATAGGAGACCTACCATAAAATTAATTAATTGGGGTGCCTGGCTGGCTCAGAGCATGTGACTCTTGATCTTGGGGTCCTAAGTTTGAGCCCCACATTGTGCATAGAGATTAGTTAATGAAATAAGTTAATAAATAGATTTGGGGGCAATTACCCACAAACTGTAAGGAATTTATATACTTCATGATATTCTTAATTTCTATATACATGTATACTATAGTGCTTTTGCACACTGTACAATGATAAATACCAGGGAAGTCAGGCAAAGAATGAAAGTTAGCAGCCTTACTCTTTTTTTTTTTTTTAGATTTTTATTGATTTATTTGACAGAGAGAGCACAAGTAGGCAGAGTGGCAGGCAGAGGCAGAGAGAGAAGCAGGCTTTCCACTGAGCAAGAAGCCTGATGCGGGACTTGATCCCAGATCCTGGCATCATGACCTGAGCGGAAGGCAGCGGCTTAACCAACTAAGCCACCCAGGCGTCCCTGCAGCCTTACTCTTATTTGTTCTAAGTGGATATGCGAGAAATAAATAGCCTAATGAAAATAATATGGATGACAAACTCTACCTGTCAATAATAAATACCACAACTTTCTTCTAAAGTGTAGTCAGTGATCCTAGAATAATCCCGCTGAAGATCTAAAATCTTTGTATAAATCTGTGCGCAGATTTATCTGTGTATAAATTTGTGCACAAATCTGTCCTGTGTGTAAAAATCTTTCAATCTATGTGTATTTTGGTTTCAAAACAATTCACACTACTTGAATACATTAAAAAGGTTCAAAAGTGCTAATATATGTGTAGACACAGCAAAAAGAATGCTTTCAATGAGAGAGGGAATGAAGATAAGACTTAAAGGAGAGTCTCCTATATTACTAGAGTCAGTGCCATTAACTGCATTTAGTAACCAATTATACCTATTTGTAACTAGTTTATAAATACGTAAGCCGTAAGATGAACAGAGCGAATGTTAAAAACTCACAGAATTTCATAATTCAGGAACATAGCTTCAGTGTTTCATAATATGGAAAGAAGCTCCTAAAAACAGCCAGTTGGTTTGCTTTCTTAGAAACAACTGCATTTCAGAAAATGATTTGTAATGATTAGGAACAAGAATATTAAGAAATAAAATATTGGGGCATTTGGGTGGCTCAGTGGTTAAGCATCTGCCTTTGGCTCAGGTCATGATCCCAGGTTCCTGGGATGGCCCTGCCTTGGGCTCCCTCCTCAGCTGGAAGCCTGCTTCTCCCTCTCCTACTCCCCCCGCTTGTGTCGCCCCCCCCCCCCCCCGCTTGCACTCTCTCTCTCTCTCTCTCTGTCAAATAAATAAATAAAACCTTTAAAAAAAGAAAATATTGAGAACATAAGAACTGAGGTCCTCAGGGTAGAAAAAGATGAGAATTAGACTTCATATTAGAATTTGAAGAATGTAGTTGAAAGAAAAATTAACTAGGATCTTTGTAACAGGTTGAATATTAAACCACCTCAAACAGAAGTGATTTTGTCCTCTCAACCTACTTCTGAAAATGTACAGTAACATCTAGTTTTCCATATAAAAAAGCACATACTTTCATTAGCAAAGGTCCCTTTGGTTTAGCCTTAAAATCACATCTGATCGGGGTGCCTGGGTGGCTCAGTGGGTTAAGCCTCTGCCTTCGGCTCGGGTCATGATCCCAGGGTCTTGGGATCGAGCCCCACGTCGGGCTCTCTGCTCGGCAGGGAGCCTGCTTCTTCCTCCCTCTCTGCCTGCCTCTCTGCCTACTTGTGATCTCTCTCCCTCTGTCAAATAAATAAATAAAATCTTTTAAAAAAAAATCACATCTGATCCAGGGCTCTTGGCTGGCACAGTTGGTGAAACATGTGACTCTTGATCTCAAGGTTGTGAGTTCAAGCCCTGTGTTTGGCGTAGCATTTACTTAAAAAAAATTTTTTTAATTAAAAATCACCTCTGATCTACCAGTTCATACTAACAATTGCCAAACTAGCATTTAAACAGCTTTATCAAGATACATCTCACCTACCGTAAAATTAAAGTGTACAGTTCTGTTGCCATTTAGTATATTCACAGTTGTGCAACCATCAGTACAGTCTAATTTAGAATATTTTCATTACTCTGAAAAGGAAACCCAGTAACCGGGGCGCCTGGGTGGCTCAGTGGGTTAAGCTGCTGCCTTTGGCTCAGGTCATGATCTTGGGGTCCTAGGATTGAGTCCCACATCGGGTTCTCTGCTCAGCGGGGAGCCTGCTTCACACACTCTCTCTCTCTCTCTCTGCCTGCCTCTCTGTCTACTTGTGATCTCCGCCTGTCAAATAAATAAAAAAAAGAAAAGAAAACCCAGTAACCATTTGCAGTCACTTCCTAGTCCCCTTCTGCCCCAGCTATGCACAATCACTAATCTACTTCCTGTTTCTATTTGTTTTCATAACATTTTAAACTTGCAACACTATTGTTCTCATACCTATTCCAGGTCACTGACTCAGAGGTTTAGAAGTTCTTCAACTAGCCATATTTACAAGTCCTGTGACATCTTCATTCAGAAAACATTAAAATGATGACTTCATAATATGTTCCATATTCTAAGAGGTTTTGATCTGGTACATGTGTTTCAATTTCTGTTTGTGCCACTTGATAGGGATGTTACACTCAGAAGGAATAAAACCATTTTGTCCAGACTCAAAATGAAGTTTATTCCAGGCTTTCTGATAGTGAGAAGAGCTTTAGGAATCTTTTGTAGCATACATTATCTTCATTAATAATGTCATCTTCATCACCGTCTTCATCCTTTGGTCAAAGTTTGGTTTAATTTGCTGTGGATAGCCAAGAAGGCTATTATCGGTAGATTTGCTAGAGCTCCTGGAAGTCCTACTGTTCGTAACGTTATTCTGGTTTACTTGTCTGGCTGTTACGATGAAATTGCAACTGTTTCAGTCATCCTATTACTTGATCAAAACTCTTTTTTGAAACTTCTATGCCATTAACTTCTGAAACTTCATCATTAATATCCAGTAATCCTGCGCCGTGAACCAGAAAGATCCCTGGGACTTACCAAAGCCATGTGGTGTCTCCCTTGGGCTTTCTGAAACCATTCTGGCTATCAAGTCCCGGAGAATGTTCAGTCCTGTGTTTGTAAAGATAAACTAACCCTATGATGTTTTTCTGGGAGGATATTCATGGCTGTAATAGAAGATGCAAGTCTAACAGCTTGGGACATACCAGTGACTGGGTGTTGAGGAAGCACAATGCATTGAGTAAACATTTTCCTTCTTCGTTAGCATATCTATACCTTAGGCACTATATTATCTGCCTCTTCCTCTTTTTGTATAAAGATCCTAAGCGTGGGTTGTCTGTTGCAACACCTTTGTGATAATTATTATTTATAAGTAGTAAGTCTCCCTGGAAGTCTGCATAGCCTAATAAATTGTCAACATTAGGTATCTTATGAACATGTTGTAGTAATCCATAAAACTACTCAAAATGTCCAAGGTTTGCTCTTTCTAGCAAAAAACCAACGGAATTAATTGCCAGACCTGCTCTTCACCTCCAGGATGCCCTGGCAACCACTGTCCTGCTGAGTGCTGGGCTGCCTCTGTATGGAGTGCCAGTTGGGCGCATGTGCACACTGAGCTGCAGCCCAGGAATCCACAGCTCAGCAGATGCACCTATCAAGGTAGCTTGGATCTTGGTGCTCAGCTCCGCTGAGCTCCTCAGGGCTTTCACAGGGCAGCAAGGAGTGATCTGGCAGTGCAGCTGGTAGAGGCACAGTTCCCTCCACCTCTCTTCCGGGCTCCAGTGCAGGAGGTTGAGGGGGCAGTTAGCCTATCCACCTCCTTGCTTTCATCTACCTCCCCCATGACTAGGCTCCTGACCTGGGCCTGGGCTCCTGATCCGGGCCAACAGTGCCAACCTGAGAGACTGTAAGTGAAAATATTATTAAAGACATTTTACAGGGTGGTGGGGCAGACATTCTGGAGAAAAGGATCACCTGTATTCCTGTCATCCTAACATAATTTACCCACTTAATATAAGTTATCTTATGATAAAAGAAAGGGGGATGCCTGGCTAGATGTGTTGGTGAAACATGCGACTCTTGATCTTGGGGTTGTGAGTTCAAGCCCCATGTTTGGGGTAGAGTTTGCTTTTAAAAAATTACCTTACAGGTCTTATCCATGAGTATATGTTGTCATGCAGTGGCAGTCTAATGTACAAATTACTTTATGTCCTATTCCCCATTAAAATAACCTTTTTTCTGTATGTTTAAAAACTTTAGTAATAAAAGCTTGGAGGGATAGTAATTTTGGGGGGCTTAGTCTTTAGTCGTTAGTCCTCTGCCTTCAGCTCAGGTCATGATGCCAGGGTCCTAGGATCAAGTCCCGCGTCGGGCTCCCTACTTGGCGGGGAGTCTGCTTCTGCCTCTCCCTCTCCCTGCTGTTCTGCCTGCTTGTGCTCAGGATCTCAATCTCTCTCTCTCCCTGGCAAATAAATAAATAAATAAATCTTTAAACAAAAGAAAAAGAAACTTTTGTATTATGTGCAGATATCAGTAGGTGGGTTTTATGTGTATATTTTTCTCTTCCCTCTAATCCCCCCCATTACCACATTTTTGATAGATTAACAATCGATCACTCCTTGGTACCCGTTCATGGCTGTCTTTACCCAGTTGACTACGCTAAATATGTATGTGTACTGTGTGTGTATGTATATGTACATGTATGTGTATTTTTTGTGTATGTATATATTTTAAACAACATCTCACTATCTTGAAATCTTCCATGTCCTTCATATAAACATGTAGCATTGCTTGCTGATTCTTTCTGCGCCCCTGTTGGTTTCCGTGATACCATTTTTTCCCAACGACCGTTCCATTCAAGATTACTGACTGCCTAGCCCCTTTAATGTCAGAGATTTCTTTGACATCTTTCTCTCAGTGCCTTCTTACCTTTCTGCTTACCCAATATAAAGCCTGAGAGTGTGCTTTCACAAAGAAGCCTTAAATGATCTCAGCATACTTTATTACGTTTAGACCTTTTCACATCTAAAGCTTTTTATCACCCTCCTCCAATATCTGTACCCCATTTTCTTCTCTATTCACAATTCCCGTGCTTCATCTATACTTACTTTCTAAATATCATCTCTCCCACCTTCATTTCACTTAAATCCTTTATTTAAAAAAATCCTCTCTCTCATCCCTTTCCTTTGGTGCCTTCTGCCAATCCCAAGGTTTCTATCTGTTGTCAGTCATTTTTCTCCCTTTCACCCCTAACCTCTGGTAATTCTGCTTTCGCTCCCTTCAACAAAAGCTCACACTCTGATAATGTATGTGTAGTGTTCAGTTGGGTGCTTCTGAATAAATATCTGCTTTTCAAAACAGTGAAATCTAAACTATTAGCATGGAAATAACCCTTGGGAAGATGGGGTCTCCACTTGAAAGCTTCAAATAGAGATTCTCCTGCTATTATTGAATGATGGAGTTTTATATAATAATATCTGAAATGGGGTGACTACTTGAACCATACAAAATGTCCACTATTGCAAAATGAGAATAGATCCTTGATTTTATACTTCTATTTTGATTGACCTGAGAAATAAAAGTTAGCACTTCAGAGAAGGTAATTTTCATATGTTTTAGATTATATTGAGCATTAATTCCTCAGGGTCATTATGGACTTAGAAATGTTTTGTTCTGCCTCCTAGTGTATGCCCAAGTGCTTTCTCCTGATGGGAGAAATCTATAAGACCCCAATCCATTCTTCACTGCTGTTGATTGTTCGAACCGTTCCTCCTTGTATTGAATTAAAATCTACTGGCTAGGGGCGCCTGGGTGGCTCAGGGGGTTAGGTCTCTGCCTTCGGCTCAGGTCATGATCTCAGGGTCCTGGGATCGAGCCCCGTCGGGCTCTCTGCTCAGCGGGGAGCCTGCTTCCCCCTCTCCCTCTGCCTGCCTCTCTGCCTCCTTGTGATCTTCTCTCTCTCTCTCTCTCTCTGTGTCAAATAAATAAATAAAATCTTTAAAAAAAATAAAATCTACTGGCTAGAATTATATTCATTGACTCAGCTTCTGTCCTCAGGCTACACTGAATTTGATCCCTTTCCTATATAACAGCCCTTTAGATAGCTAACGGTAATTATTCTGTCCTCTACAGCTTTCTCTCTCTCCATATTTTTTTCCCTTTGAGATAAACACTCTCAGCTCTTCTACCTGTTCTCACTGAGCACCAATTTCATCATCCCGATTGCTGTTTATAGATAGGACGCTTTGTTAATGTTCCTTATGAAGTGTTTTCAGTACTGAAAATAATAATCAGTGTGTAGCTGAATTGGGTCCAGCCTTGTACATCTGGACATTAATGCAGCCCGGAGTTGCTTTAAATTTCTTTTTAGTAGCCATTTGATATTGGCTCATAATGAATTTTTTAAAAAATAAGCTCTGTACCCAACATGGGGCTTGAACATATGACCCCAAGATCAAGAGTCTCAGGCTCTACCAACTGAGCCACCTAGGCACCCCTCATAATGGAATTTTTAACTAACTAAAATCCCAAGATTTTAATATAGAGATTTACCTTCACATGACTTCTTTCCAAACCAAGTTTCCATTTTCCTTTAGTTGTACAACAGATTTCTAAAGTCAGAATGTAATGTTTAATAACCCTGTGAAATTTCATCTCCGCCTATCAGCCAGCCTTAGTTTCTTTGAATTTTGATTTTTGTCATCTAGCTTACAATGATTGAACAAGGGGTCTTGAAGCTAGTGTCAAAATGTTTTCAGACATCTGGGAAACAATAATGAAGAATCATGGAGTCTATCTTCCAAAAATTGTTGTATGCAGATAATATCTCAGCTCTTGCAGTATATATGAATTACTACCATTGTAAATTAACAAGGCCAATTGAAAGGCTAAAGTTTATTGCCAGCCTGCAGGACAGAAGCCTTGTGTTGAACATTACTCTGAGATGATGTTCTAAGACATATTGTGCCAACATAATGCCAGGGCTCCTTATTCTTCCCAAGAAATCAATTAATGCACATACGAAGTAGAGACAGAATTATTGTGACTTTTTTTTTTTTTTTTTTTGCCAAGCATATACTGAGCACAGTATTAGGAACAGTGTGAGATTCTGGAGAATCAGGTTTGCCTGAGGCAACTCTGATTTACGCCTGTTGTCCTAGTGTAATTATTAGTAGCATCATTTTTCACTTCCCAAAGTGTCTAGGTTTAGAGGATAAATTATCTGGCCACCCTTCTCATAATCCAGCTAGTTCCTTTTACTATTTTATCTGGGTTAAAGGTTACACAGCTGTAATTCAGCAGCTTTAATGAGGCTGCAGTAGTACTTCTCTTCCATTTGAGCAGATTGTTTCTTGACCATGGGAAGTTGATAGCAAAAGTAACTGCAGTTAGGGTCTACCCATACTTAGTATTTTTCCTGAGCTACTCTCTAGAGGATAGTAATATATACACCTGAAATGATCTGATTCCAACAAAAAATGGACTACAAAGTCCTGTTTTCATATGCATGAAAATCAGAAACATTTGATGCTCTTAAAGGACATATTGGAACCAATACTATGAGTAAAACTCAAATACCTTTTGCAAAGCAGAAAAGTAAAGAAATACCAAAAATTAATTCATTAAGATTCTGAACATACTTTTTTTAAATTGTAAAAACTGAACTTTGATGCCCTGAATATATAATGATCCATTATAACAATTACGCATAGAGTTTGAGAATCTGCATATTTTATGCTTTTATGTTTTCCTAATTAATAATTTTGCACAGTTAATAATTTTAATATATTCTGTATCACGTAGTTTCCATGTTTATGTGAAATAAGCAATTAAAAATGAATAGTTCTATTCTACCTGCTAAAATATTACTTTCCTCTAAAAAATGAAAATGCTAGGTTTTATTTTATAACTTGAATCTTGTGGTAATATAGAGCTCTAGTATTTAGAATTAGAGGGTTTCTTAGAGATTGTGTAATTAATTTTATGTCATCAGTAGGTAATTTGTTAGCTCCTAATATCAAAATTATATTGCCTATGTTTCACATTTTGGATTTCCTAATATAATGTTCTCTTTTTAGAAAAGGTGGACAAGTCCTATTTTCAAGAGAAGATGAGTTTTAACAGTTTTGAAGGATCTAAAACTTGTGTACCTGCAGACATCGATAAGGATGAAGAATTTGTAGAAGAGTTTAATAGATTAAAAACTTTTGCTAATTTTCCAAGTAGTAGTCCTGTTTCCGCATCAACACTAGCACGAGCTGGTTTTCTGTATACTGGTGAAGGAGACATCGTGCGGTGCTTTAGTTGTCATGCAGCAGTAGATAGATGGCAATATGGAGACTCAGCAGTTGGAAGACACAGGAAAGTATCCCCAAATTGCAGATTTATCAATGGCTTTTATTTTGAAAATACCGCTGCACAACCTACAAATCCGGGTATACCAAATGGTCAGTATAAAGTGGAAAGCTTCCTGGGAAACAGAAATCATTTTGTTTTAGACAGGCCATCTGAGACTCATGCAGACTATCTTTTGCGAACTGGGCAGGTCGTAGATATATCAGACACCATATACCCGAGGAACCCCGCCATGTGTAGTGAAGAAGCTAGACTAAAGTCCTTTCAGAACTGGCCAGACTATGCCCACTTGACCCCAAGAGAGTTAGCTAGTGCTGGACTCTACTACACAGGTATTGATGATCAAGTGCAGTGCTTTTGTTGTGGTGGAAAACTGAAAAATTGGGAACCGTGTGATCGTGCATGGTCAGAACACAGGCGACACTTTCCCAACTGCTTCTTTGTTCTGGGCCGGAATGTTAACATGCGAAGTGAATCTGATGTTGTGAGTTCTGATAGGAATTTCCCAAATTCAACAAATGTTCCAAGAAATCCAGCCATGGCAGATTACGAAGCACGGATCATTACTTTTGGGACGTGGATATACTCAGTTAACAAGGAGCAGCTTGCAAGAGCTGGATTTTATGCTTTAGGTAAACTTCATTATAAAACCAGGCTAATAACTTACTTTCCAACTATTCTAGTGCTTTTAAAAAGTAGATTCCTTTAGCCCCTTGAACTGGTAAATATTTAGGTGTAGGCTGGCATGATTATATCAGTATTAATCTGCAAACCCTTATGTTGAATCTGCGGTGTAACCACTACGTTTATGGGAGAATGACTACCATATTGTAACTTATGTTTACCTTTATGTGATTGTTTTTTGGAGAAGGATGGCATGCAAAAGATGATAGTTCTCCCTGAGAGAATGGGTCTGACCATAATATTAACTCTAATTTATTGAGCTCAGTCATGTGTTACATGTATTACATGCATTCTTTCTACATCTCATAAAAAGAGTTAACATTAGAGAGTTTAGTTTGGCTGATATTAAAATTGATATCTGCCTTTTGTACAGAAACTGTATATTTGAAAGCTGACCTGTATGATGCCTTCTTGCTTCAAATAAGCACTTCTCAAAGGGACTGCTATAAACGTGTCAGGAAGGGCCATTGGTGTGATGGCTTCCAGGAGTATTCAGAAAAATTACACCATTATATATCTGACCCATTTATTTTAGGATTGAGTTGTACCAAAACACAAATTATTAGTTATTTCAGTATTTTATTTACATAGTCTCCTATAGCAATCTTGAAGGCTTGTTTAGTGTCATGTAGCTATAATAACCTTAGAGAAACTTACTTTGTATTTTTGTTAAGCTGAACTTTACTGTTAAAGTTCCACAGTTTGAAAAAAGTGTAGTATTGGTGGCCCTAAATGACATGTTAGAAAGAAGGTAACAGTCATAATTTTTTACATAAAAATTGGGCATGTAAAATACCTCAAATTAAATCAGTGAGTTTACTATGCATTTCCTCCTCAAACAATCATATCTTTTACTTAGATATGAATTTGAATGTCTTCGTGAAGCTGTAAGATTTTCATGTAATTTAGAAATGATTAATTTCTTGGTGTGAAAGGGGGTATTTTTTCATAAGCTTCCAGTTGCACAAATACATGTATTTTTACTTGTGTCTTCTCTTAGGGGAAGGTGATAAAGTAAAATGCTTTCACTGTGGAGGAGGGCTAACTGATTGGAAGCCCAGTGAAGACCCTTGGGAACAACATGCTAAGTGGTATCCAGGGTAAGGTATTTAAATGTTTATTCGGGAACAGGCAAGTTAGACATTTACAATGGGAAAATCTTGAATAACTTTTCACCTCAACTATTTTTGCCTTCACCATGGCTTGCAATTCACACCAGGTTTATAAAAATGGGGTCACCTACTTTATAGGAAAAAAAACCCTAAGCCTTCTCTGATGACCAAAGCATTTGTTGCTTATGTGTTGTATCTATGACATTCAGATGATTCTATTTCTAAACAGCAAATTAGGAATATATAGTTTTGTTGTTGGAAGTGGGTTCTTTTCACAGTGGGCACAAGGGAGCCCTTGTTGCCAAGGATTTTCCCTAAGAACCCATCACATCCCCTAGCAAATAGTGCTGTGTCTCACTGATTCTAAGACATACAGTTGTTCATATTTTCAGATTTTTGAAATGAGGACACATCTAGTGGTGGGTCATAATTTAATTGGCACTCTTGGTACATAAAATAATCATGCTTCTTATAATCAGTGGCATCTTAGAATGATAATGACATACTCTAAATGTCTCTTTGTCATCTTTAAAAATAAAGTATACATATATGTAGGTGGTGTAGAATTTTTGGCCTGCAAAATAGTATAACTTAAAACTTAAGAGTGATTGTTTGAAAATAAACCTTAATCTTAAAAAGCCTTAAAAGGAAAGGTTGAAAGCCCAAAGAATTCCTTCAAAATGTACAGTTGGTTAATCCTTTAAATAAAATTTAAGATTAACTATTTGAAAAAAATGTTTGAATCTTAAGGCAATAATGTAATAACTTGTTAAAAAGTTGAAAGTTCTCACGTTGGTATTTTTTGCCTCTCTAAGATTAGCAAAGTAGCATAACAAAGGGAACCTTTTTTTTTTTTAACTTTAAAACGACAGTTGATAGGGAATTGGATAACATTTCATTTTGCAGCTTCTTAGAAATGCCAAAAAGCAAGTTTATGGAATTAAGACCATGGAGATTATATCTTTACTTATACTTTACTAATTTGTCAGCTACCAAAGTTTAACCTTCTTTTAACTGTTTAGGTGTAAATATCTGTTAGAAGAGAAGGGACAAGAATATGTAAGCAATATTCATTTAACTCATTCACTTGAGGACTCTATGGTAAGTCACATATTGTAGAATACATAATTTTAAATATTTAATTTCTTTTGCAGTGATTTCTTGGTGTAAAATTCATAGTATAGTATCTTAAATTAATAATGAATAGTGAGCCTTAAAGAGGAGATCTTGAAGAATGCTTGTTCTTGACCTGAAGCAGATTTGTGAAAAGGGAATCACCATGAGCTGACTCATTCAGTGATCACTGTAAACAAAAATGGGCTTGAAGAACTAAAATACTTAATCCCTCAGCTTCTGAAATTACTTTTGTGTAATGTGTTTTATACTCATAAATAGTTGTAAAGTTTTCATAGACAGTATTTTAAATCTCAAAAACGTATCTAAATTGACAGTGCAGTCTGGGGTGGCCAAGGTATTGGTACCACATGGGAAGAGCCATGGACTAGAATGGAAGGCCTGAGTTGCCATTATGGCTTTACCATGAACTCTCTAGCCTCAATGGAGTTGGCTTTATCTCCCTGAGCCTCAGCGTCTTGTCTGTGAAGTGAATGGATTGGGTTAGATGATCTGTTAACTTCCTTCTAGCTTCATCATATTATGCCTCTTGCGAACTCTCATATGTTAAAATGGAATAAAGCCAACTTAAAAATTCATGATTAGTGTAACTTTTCAAATTGAGGTAACTACCTTCTACCAAAAAGAATTCTAACTTATCATCCATATTTCTATTTTAGGTAAGAACTGCTGAAAAAACACCATCATTAACTAAAAGAATTGGTAAATATGTTTATTAAAATAAATACACCTTTATTTATTTTTTTAAGATTTTATTTATTTATTTGACAGACAGAGATCACAAGTAGGCAGAGAAGCAGGTGGGGGGGTGGGGAAGCAGGCTCCCTGCTGAGCAGAGAGCCTGATGCGGGACTCGATCCCAGGACCCAGAGATCATGACCTGAGTTGAAGGCAGAGGCTTAACCCACTGAGCCACCCAGGTGCCCCTAAAATAAATATACTTTTAATTTCATTGCCAGTTTATTGCAGTTGTTATTTATAGGGTGGAGACATAAGGCTATTTTTTCAAGGTAATTAAGGTATCTTTATTTAAGATGAGATTGCTATAAATCTAAGAATTAATGAAGTGCCTATAAATTTCTTTATTTAAGATGAGATTGCTATAAATCTAAGAATTAATGAAGTGCCTTTAAATTTAAGCCAGATATTTATATATTAATAACATTCATGTGACAAAGGTAACACTGTACATTAATTGTACTGGAAAAATTTTCAATGACACTAAATCATATTAAATTATAAGTTATATAGTTACATATATAAAATTATATTAATTATACTTAAAAATAATAAATAAAATTTTAAGAAACAACATTCCTATGGAGGTTGGGCAGTTAGCTTTTCTAAGTTCAGGAGCAGCAGCTGTCCATTTGGATCCAAATGGCTGTCCATTGCCATTTCTGTTAAAATCAAAAAAGGAAGAGGTAAGTGTATTTTTGTCCCAGGTGCTTCTTGAGTTAGCCGGGATCATGAATCCAGTGATCTGCTAATGTGCCATCACCATGATCAGCTCCACCTGCTTTCTTATCCCATGCCATCTTTGTGTCTCCCCCAGTTTCTCCGCAGAGGGGCTTGGTTCAGTTTATCTCCTATTACATTATAGAGAGGTAGAGGTTTTTATCCCGAAGATTATTTACTCATCGTAAACATGTTTAAAAACCAGAAAGATACTATGTTAAGCAGAGATTATACCATTATCAGATGAAGAGACGCAGTCAATGAGGTTAAGTGACCTGCCCACAGTTACATTACGAATCATTAATAGAACTAGGACTGTAAACAGGGTCTTCTGAAACGTACATCACACTGTTGATCTTGTTCTCAACTTAGGCATCATGTTTCAAAAATAGTAAAAAAGTTTAATTTAGAATATGTCTGCTAATTCCCCACTCCTTACAGCATCATCTAAGGGTTACAAGAGAAAACTATATATAAGCATAAATATGCTTAAGAAGGAGAGCCACTTTGATAATGTTTGATACAGGTTTTGTAATGGGTGTAAGTAATAAAGTTTAAGAAATCACTTATTCCAGCCTATATTTTTGAAATTATCCACAAATGAAGATTCTATAACATTTCTTAGGGCGCCTGGATGGCTCGGTCGTTAAGCATCTGCCTTTGGCTTGGGTCATAATTCTTGGGGTCCAGCCCCACATTGAGCTCCTTGTTTGGCAGGAAGCCTGCTTCTTCCTCTCCCACTCCTCCTACTTATGTTCCCTCTCTCACTGTGTCTCTCTCTGTCAAATAAATAAATCTTTAAAAAAAAAAGATTCTGTGACATTTCTTGATAGTCATCACCCTAACAATGTGTACATTTTTTTAAAGATTTTATGTATTTGGGAGAGAGAGAGCATGAGCGGGGAGAGATCAGAGGGAGAAGCAGACTCTCTGCTGAGCAGGGAGCCCGATGTGGGACTCGATCCTGGGACTCTAGGATCATAATCTGAGCCAAAGGCAGTTGCTTAACCAACTGAGCCACGCAGGTGCCCTATACTGTACTTTTTAGGACTACTGAGACTCTTGCTCTAGTTCAGGATTAATGTTTTAAAATTGACATGTAATTCATATAGCAAAAATTTCACCCTTGCAAACTGTACACTTTGGTGTTTTTTAGTATATTCACAGGGTCGTGGAACCATTACTGATATTTAATTGCGGAACATTATCATAAACCCTAAAAGAAACTGTGTACCCATTAGCAGTCAGTCACCATTGCTGCCCCTTCACCCTCAAGTCTAGCCAGACAACTACCAATCTACTTCTATCTCTCTGGATTTACCTATCCGGGACATTTCATATAAATGGAATAATAATATGTGGCTTTGAAGTTCATCCATGTTGTGGTACTCATATGAATCCTTCCTTCTTTTTTATGGGGGAAAAATTTTCCATTGTATGGGTAATACCACATTCTCTTTATCCATTCATCAGTTGATAGACATTTGGGTTTCCACTTTTTGGCTCTTATGAATGATGCTGATGCTGCTATGAACATTCGTGTGCAAATTTTTGTGTGGACAAAGGTTTTTAATTCTCTTGAGTATATATTTCAGCATGGAATTGTTGAATTAAATGTAGTAACTCTACATTTAACCTTTTGATAAATGGCCAGTTTTCCAACATGGCTGCACCATTTTACATTCTCACTAGCAGTGTAGAAGGGTTCCAGTTTGTTTCTCCACATTTTTGTTAACACTTGTTATTGTATGTCTTATTATTATGTCCATCTTAGTGGATGTGAAGTGGTATCTTATTGTGATTTTGATTTGCATTTCCCTGATAGCTAATGATGTTAGGCATCCTTTCGTGTGCTTATTGGCCATTTGTATGTCTTCTTTGGAGAAGTGTCCATCGCCTTTGCGTGTTTTTCAGTTGGGTTATTTATGTTTTTGTTACTGGCTTATAAGAGTTCTTTGTATATTCTAGTTTTTTACATGTAAGTCCCTGTCAGATATATGATTGGCAAATATTTTCATTTTCTTGCTGGTGTACTTTGAAGTATATAAATTTTTTTTTTTTAATTTTTTTTTAAAGATTTTATTTATTTATTTGACAGACAGATCACAAGTTGGCAGAGAGGCAGGCAGAGAGAGAGGGGGAAGCAGGCTCCTTGGGGAGCAGAGAGCCTGATGCGGGGCTCGATCCCAGGACCCTGGAATCATGACCTGAGCCGAAGGCAGAGGCTTTAACCCACTGAGCCACCCAGGAGCCCCTGAAGTATATAAATTTTTAATTTCAATGAAAACAATTTATCTTACTTTTTTGTTGCTTATGCTTTTAGTATTATATCTAAGAAACCATTGCCTAATCCAAGGTCATCTGTGTTTTCTCCTAAGAGTTTTATGGTTTTATCTCTTACAGTCAGTTCTTTGATCCATTTTGAGTTAGTTTTTAAAGATTTTTTTTTTAAGATTTTATTTATTTATTTGACAGACAGAAATCACAAGTAGGCAGAGGCAGGCAGAGAGAGAGGGGGAAGCAGGCTCCCTGCCAAGCAGAGAGCCCGATGCGGGGCTCGATCCCAGGACCCTGAGATCATGACCTGAGCTGAAGGCAGAGGCTTTAACCCACTGAGCCACCCAGGTGCCCCTTGAGTTAGTTTTTATATATGTGTAAGGTGGGGGCCCTTTTAATTATTTTTCATGTGGATATCCTGTTGTCCCTGCTTTTGTTTTTTAGCAGGATAACCTTGAGATACCTACAGGATATCCAAGTAGGTGGGTCTTAAAATCTGGAACTCACATAAATAAGAGTAAAATTGTGGTATTGGGGGGACTATTCAGAGAGATTGTTAAAAAGGGGGAATCAGTGAGGGAATAGAAGGGAACCACCAGTGTCTAATCAGGTGAGCAGAAGGAGCCAGCAAAACAAGCTGGAAAAAAAATCAGACAGTAGAACCAGGAAAGAGTGATGTCCAGCTGACCTCTGGACATATCCACCTAGAAATCTCAAAAAGCAGCTCAAATTCAGCATTTCTAAAAAATCACTCAGACTGAACCCAGTCCTGTTCTTTTCCCCCCAAACTGGTTAATAGTTCCTCAGTTCACAAAGTCGCCCAGTAATTTGAGTCATTTTAAGCTCTTTGCTTTCCTTAATCCCTCTACATTTAATTAGCCACCAGGTCTGATGAATTCAACCTTTTTAATATTGTCAAAAATCCACTGGTTCTGCCCTAGTTTCTGCCCTGATTTCTCATTCAGTTGCTTTAGTAGTCTCATAAATGGTCTTTTATCTGCATTATAACTTCCCAACATATCAAAGATCTTAAGTTACTTTCTTACTTCTCTTATTACTTACCATGTAATATTTCTTACAATCAAATCCCTTTCCAACTTCTCTTTTTAAAAAACATTTATTGAAGTATAATACACATACAATAAAATGCTTAAAATAGACTAATCTTAAGTATTTAAGTCAGTGAACTTTAACATGCATTTATCTGTGTAGTCATTAGTCAAATCAAAATATAAAACTGGGGGCACCTGAGTGATTCAGTCAGTTAAGCATCTGCCTTTGGCTCAGGTCATGATCTCAGGATCCTGGGATGGAGCCCTACATAGGGCTTCCTGCTCAGCGGGGAGTCTGCTTCTCCCTCCTCCCCACCCCCCACCGCCCACTACTGCTTGCACGCTCTCTCGCAAATAAATAAATAAAAATCTTAAAAAAAAAAAAAAGGTAATAGAACATTCCCACCATGCCAGAAACTCCTTCAGGCCCTTTCCCAATCAACATCTACCCCAAGTTATGTTCTGACTTCTATGTTTTTAAGATTTTATTTATTTATTTGACAGAGACACAGTGAGAGAGGGGACACAAGCAGAGGATGGTGGGAGAGGGAGAAGCAGGCTTCCGGCTGAGCAAGGAGCCCGATTCAGGGCTTGATCCCTGCGATCATGAGCAGAGCCACCCAGAAACCCCACCATAGATTAGTCTTGAACATCCAGTAAATGTAATCATATGGTATATTCTTTTGTCTCTGGTTCATCATTATGATGACGTTTTGTTCATCAGATCTGTGAGATTCATTCATTATGTTGTCTGTGGCAGAAGTTCATTTTTCTTGTTGCTGTGTAGTGTTCAAATATACCACAGTTTACTTACCCATTCACCTGGTGATAGATGTTCAAGTTGTTTCCAGTTTGAGGCTCTTACAAATGACACCGCTATGAATATTCTTGTGTGTATCTTTGGTGGATCTTTTTTTTTTTTTTTGTGGACCTTTGTACTTATTTTTAGTACTCAAGTAGAATTGATGAATCAGAGGTTGTAAGTCTCCTCTTTCAGCAGTTCCATTCATAACCTGTATTTCTACTTCGAGTACCATTACAGTGAATTTCTATTCATTTTGTTTCCTTATCTAGTTCACCCCTCTCGGCTGCAGAAACTAAGTCTCAGAGATAGGAAACTCACACATTCAAGGTCACAGACTGCAAATTCCCCCCATTTCCCATGATTTTTCCAAAATAATTGCTAGTGACTTGGGAAAGACATCTACTCTTAAGTATCTAGGTTAGCTGTTAATGAGTACAGCTGATTTGAAAAAAAAAATCTGATTTTTGAAGCACTTAACTTTATCTTCTCAGTTTTACCTAATCTTGCACTATTTCTTTACTCAATTCATAGTGCAATAAAATAATACTGTATTTTCAATGATTATAAGATTCTGATTCTTCAGTGCTTAAGTATTTTAAAATCTTCCCAGAGTAACTTTGATTTTTTTTTTATTTTCTTGCTGTGTACCTTTTCCTTCTTAACTGTACTTTGCTGTTGAGTTGTGTTAATGAAAATAATTGTTTAAACTCTGTGTTCTTTTTCCTCACCAATTTTTATTTCAGATGATGCCATCTTCCAAAATCCTATGTTACAAGAGGCTCTACGAATGGGATTCAATTACAAGGACATTAAGAAAATAATGGAGGAAAAAATTCAGACATCTGGGAGCAACTATACATCACTTGAGATTCTGGTTTCAGATTTAGTGAGTGCTCAGAAAGACAATACACAAGATGAATCAAGCCAAACTTCATTGCAAAAAGGTATGCATGGCTGTTTTTATTTTTAAAAAGGAAGAAACACCTAATAGTACTTCATTATGGATCGTGTCTTATATGACTGTGGCCCATTCATTTTTTTCCTTCTCACATCCCCCCTGGGATAAACATTTTTTTTAAAAAATGTTCTGTTATGGGCACCTGGGTGGCTCAATCGGTTGGGCTTCTGCCTCCAGCCCAGGTCATGATCCCAGAATCCTGGTATCAAGCCCCCATGGGGCCCTCTGCTCAGCGGGGAACCTGCTTCTCCTCCCCCTCTGTCTCCAGCTCTGCCTACTTGTGCTCACTCCATCAAATAAATAAATAAAATCTTTTTTAAAAAACTTTCTGCTAATAAAAAATTCAAAAAAAAGTCAAAATTGGAGAAAACAGTACAGTGAACCCTCATGTACCCATAAACCAGATACAGTAATTATCATCAATTTTCCAATCTTGTTTCATTTTTTTCCTGCAACATTTTTTGCTGTGGTATTTCAAAGAAGATTCCAGGTATCCCATATATCATTTACCTATAAATACTTTAATATATACCTAACAGATAAAGATTTTTTTAACTTAATGCTGTCATGTTAAGCAGTAACTTAAACTGTGCTCAGAGTGCTCTAACAGAATACCGTAGACTTAAAACAACAGATACTTATTTCTTACATTTCCGGGGGCCAGGAAGTCCAGGATGAAGGTGCTGGCATATTTGGTTCCTGATGAGGACACTCTTCCAGGCTTGCAGATGGCTGCTTTCTCTCTGTAAAGGCAGAGCACTCTGGTCTCTTTTCCTCTTATAAATGCACTGATTCCATGGGACATCTGGCAGGCTTAGTAGAGCATGCAACTCTTGATCGTGGGATTGTGAGTTGGAGCTCCACATTATGTGTAGAGATTACTTAAAAATAAAGTCTTTAAAATAAATGAAAATAAAAATACATACATATGTATATACATACATACATAATAAAGTGAAATAAAGAAATAAAAGAAAAAAAAGATACCGATTCCATAATGAGCAGGTCCCACCCACCCTTATGACCTCATCTGGAATTTAATTACCTGCCTCCCAGAGGGCCCATCTGTGAGTCCCATCACATTGGGTGTTTAGGGCTTCAACATAGGAATTTTTTTTTTAAGATTTTATTTATTTATTTGTCAGAGAGAGAGAGAGGGAGAACACAAGCAGGGGGAGCAGCAGGCAGAGGCAGAGAGAGAAGCAGGCTCCCTGCTGAGCAAGGAGCCCGATGCGGAACTCGATCCCAGGACCCTGGGATCGTGACCTGAGCCGAAGGCAGCGGCTTAACCAACTGAGCCACCCAGGCGTCCCATCAACATAGGAATTTTTGAGTGGATACATTTATTCCATAACATACTGTTACCACACTTAACAAAATTATCAGTAATTCCATAATATCATTTGAATATCGGTTAGTTTTAATTTTTTCCATTGTCTTGAAACAGTCGTAACAGTTGATTTGTCCTAATTGGTATTCAAGTAAGATCCACTAGTTTAGTAATTTTATTTTATTTTTATAATGATTTACTTATTTATTTTAGAGATAGTGCTGGGGGAGGGGATAGAGGGAGAGGGAAAAAGAGAATCTCAAGCAGATTCCCCACTGAGCATGGAACCTTTGCAGAGCTTGAGCCCATGACCCTGAGATCATGACCTGAGCTGAAATCAAGGGTTGGATGCTGGGGTTCCTAGGTAGCTCAGTTGGTTAAGCATCCAACTCTTTGTTTCAACTCAGGTCGTGATCTCATGGGTTGTGGGATCAGGCTCCACGCTGGGTGGGGAGTCCACTTGAGGATTCTCTCCCTCTGCCTTTCCCCTTTCTGTCCCTCTCTAGAATAAATAAATCTTTTAAAAAAAAGAAAAAAGAGTTGGACACTTAACTGACTGAGCCACCCAGGCATGCCTGATTTATTTAGGTGTGGGTTTAGATAAAGAACAATGAAGGCTTTGATGATTATGTGTGGAATCTGTAAGTTTTGTAATTGAAATGGATTTAGAGTGTTCTGCAACTTTTCATGCGATGTAAACCTGTAAACACACCATATTGCTAAATAGAGCTTGAATGAGTGGCACCCTGGTACTGTAAATCATATATGGAAAGTGTATTAAACTTTTTTTTTAAAGTAGACTCCACACCCAACCCAGGGCTTGGACTCACAACCCTGAGATCAAGAGTCAAATGGTCTGTTGACTGAGCCAGCCAGGTGCCCCTAAAAATTGCATTAAATAATGTGCAAGGGAAGCATATAAACTCCTTTTAGGAACAAACGGTGTAAGGGCCTATTCAGCCAGAGCAGCCCCACCCCGGTTGAATTGCCATTTTGTTGTTTATGCAGTAAAAGGTAAAAAATGTAAGTTCCTGGGGTGCCTGGGTGGCTCAGTGGGTTAAAGCTTCTGCCTTCGGCTCAGGTCATGATCCCAGGTCCTGGGATGGAGACCCACATTGGGCTCTCTGCTCAGCAGGGAGCCTGCTTCCCCCTCTCTCTCTGCCTGTCTCTCTGCCTACTTGTGATATCTGTCTGACAAATAAATAAATAAAATCTTTAAAAAAAAATGTAACTTCCTTCTTTAAGGATGAAGGCGACTTGGGGTACCTGGGTGGCTCAGTGGGTTAAGCCTCTGTCTTCAGCTCAGGTCATGATCTTAGGGTCCTGGGATCGAGCCCTGCATCAGACTCTCTGCCCAGCAGGGAGCCTGCATCCCCACCCCCGCCTACCTCTCTGCCTACTTGTGATTTCTGTCAAATAAATAAATAAAATCTTTTTTTAAAAAAAGGATGAAAGCAACTCTTTGATGTTTGCTTGGCAAACTATGAGTACATTTCAAACTATGAGTAATTTTGGGTACTGAGGTACGTTGTTATAGTCATTATTCCCTGAGCTCTTGACCACCTCTCGCAAAGGTTGAAAATTCTCCCAGTGCTTAATAAATCTAAAAGTTTACCTTTTTTTTTTTTTTTACATTAAAGACCCTTTTGGAGCTCCTGGCTGGCCCAGTCAGAAGAGCTGGTGACTCTTAATCTCGGGGTTATGAGTTCAAGCTCCACATTGACTGTAGGGCTTACTTTAAAAAAAAATTGAAATATGAATACACCCTTTTGATCTTTAAGTTATTTCCAGTGCTTCTAAAACATTATTCAGATAATTAATTGGTCACAAAACAGTATAACAGTGATTTTTAGTTACATCAGTTGATATAAAACATTCAACAGAAAGCATACTGTTCTTTTCCTAAATAGGCATTTATTTAAAACCTGTAATAGGGGCACCTGGGTGGCTCAATTGGTTAAGTAACTGCCTTTGGCTCAGGTCATGATCCTGGAGTCCAGGGATCAAATACTGCATTGGGCTCCCTGCTTGGCGGGGAGTCTGCTTCTCCCACTGACCTTCTCTCTTCTCATGTTCTCTCTCTCACTCTCTCTCAAATAAATAAATAAAGCCTTTAAAAAAAAATAAAACCGGTAATAGCTTCACTTGTCCTGGCAGTGGTAAAAAGAACCACTGACTTGGTCGTCTTTCTACTACAATAGAAATACAAGTGACCATATCATTTTTCTCTGCATCTAAACCACAACTCAAGTTTGACAATAAGGTGTTTTTATACCCGAAGGTATTGTCAGCAACAGGATGATTTAGTGGGTTGCAATAGGAAGAGAACAAGGTACAGTACTTTAGGGAGTGTCTGTTTTCTATCCAACAGGTGTCGATGGGCATTCTTGTTACCAGAGAGACTACAAACTAGGATGGTGTGGGAAGGAAGGCCTGAGCAAATGGCAGCTTTCAGAAGCAGGAGTTGGAATTCATCAGTTTTCTCCTTGGTCTCATTAAATTGAGAGGGAGGTTAACTGATGATACAGGCTATCTTCTCACACTAGGGCTACTGTCTATTCCTCTTACCAAGGGCTGATGAGTAAAAACTGGCACTAAGACTCTTCTTAATTCTATCCAGAAGAGAAGATGGGCCTGAGGTAAAGCAGGTGGAAGTTATTAGAAAAACTACGCTGTTACTGTTGCTTACTGAGAAATCCTAGATTCAGTACTAGCTTTATCCCAATGGCTATGTGACAGAGAATAGCTCGGTAAATGGTCTTCTAAAAATAGTATCAGATAGTATATTTATTTCTTTTTAAAGGTTACATAGTGTGCTGGGGCACCTGGGTAGCCCAGTCGGTTAAGCATCCTACTCTTGATTTCAGCTCAGGGTTGTGGGATTGAGCCCCTCATTGGGTTCTGTGCTCAGTGGCCAGTCTGCTTGTGATTCTCTCTCCCTCTCCCTTCCCTCCCACTCACGTGGTCACTCTCAAATAAATAATTTTTTTAAAAGTTGGGGATACCTAGGTGGCTCGGGTGGTTAAGCATCTGCCTTCAACTCAGGTGATGATCTCCAGGTCATGGGATCTAGTCCCACATTGGGCTCCTAGCTTAGCAGGGAAGTTTGCCTCTCCCCCCCCAACTCTTGCTTTCTCTCTGTCTCTCAAATGAATAAATAAAATCTTTAAAAAAAAGATGGGGTGCCTGGGTGGCACAGTTGGTTAAGCATCTGACTCTTGATTTCGGCTCAGGTCATGGCTCGGGGTCGTGGGATTGAGCCCAGCCATCAGGCTCTGTGCGCAGTGCGGAGTCTTCTTGTCCCTCTCCCTCTTTTCCTCCACCTGCTTATGTACTCTCTATCTCTTTCTCAAATAAATAAATTAATTAAATACTAAAGAAAGTGTAAGGGGAAAGGTACCATAGTAAAGGATGTAGAATCCAATAGTTACCTGAAGATTTGAGTGAAATAAAATTGTCAGAGGTAAACTATTAGTATCAGAGGGTGAAATCTATGGCCAGAACCTCACCATGTCAAGTAATTTGCTGTACATAAGGCTGAAATAAGGTAGGAAAAATCAATAACAGTGTTTGGTAGGCCTGGCATTTCATTCCACTGTGCTCTGTGAAACAGAATCACAAATCATCAGAATCAAAATGAACCTGAAAGATCATATAAAAACTTTCATTACTTCAGGGGCGCCTGGGTGGCTCAGTGTGTTAAAGCCTCTGTCTTCAGCTCAGGTCATGATCTCAAGTCCTGGGATCGAGCCCTACATCTGGCTCTCTGCTCAGCAGGGAGCCTGCTTCCTCCTCTCTCTTCCTGCCTCTCTGCCTGCTTGTGATCTCTCTGTCAAATAAATAAATAAAATCTTTAAAGAAAAAACTTTCATTACTTCAGTAAGAAAATTGAAGTATAGATGTGCTATTGGCAAAGATCACTCAGCTGGTTGAGAATAAAAATCAGTTTTCCTGACAGGTGGTCCAGTGTTCCTCTTAAAAAAAATGTTTAAAGTGTACAATTCAGTAGTGTTAAGTACATTCACAGTTGTGCAGCCAGTCTCCACAACTTTTTTTATCTAAACAACTGAAACTGTCCCCATTAAACAACACATCCTTATTCCCCCTCCCCCAGCCCAATAATCGCCATTCTGCTTTCTGTCTCCATTAAACTTGACTCTTCTAGGTCCAGTGTTCATTTTTACTCATTGGAGCATCACATCTAAAAGTCATGTGTAAATTTCTTTTTTTTTAAAGATCATATTTATTTATTTGACAGATCACAAGTAGGCAGAGAGGCAGGCAGAGAGAGGGAGAAGCAGGCTCCCTGCTGAGCAGAGAGAGTCTGATGTGGGGCTCCATCCCAGGACGCTAAGAGGCTTGCTTAATCCACTGAGCCACCCAGGTGCCCCCATGTGTAAATTTCTTAATTATTTTCCTCCTTATGGGGCATCATGAGTATGTACTTGATTCTAACTTTCTTGGTTAAACGCTTTCATATGAGACAAAACAGTGTAGAGTGCAATCACTTTACTTCCATTGTTACTTGCACCCCAGCTGCCTTTTCCCTGTCTGTGTACCTAGTTGTATTCCCCACTCCACCCCCAGTCCCGTAAATCCATCTTGTGAACTCATCCTTCAAGGTTCCACTTAGAGGTCATTCTTTGAAGCTTTCCCCAGTACCCACATTAGAGTCCAGAGTTCCCTCTTCTCTATGAGTGCTGCTATGAGAGCATTCGTAACATTGTTTTAGAACAGTTTTCCTTTTCTGTCCAGCACCTCAGACAAAGCTTCCTGAGGACAGGTGCTTTATCTTATCTCCGGAGCAGTCCATGTTTGAGCTTACAGGAGCTTACAGTTTTGATTATGCCCATGAGGTTGCTTTTTAAGAAGAAAGAGATTAAATAATACTTCCTCTCCACCCTGGTCAGGCATACCTTTCCAAAGCACAAATCTCCTATCTCTCTCCAGGTTAATACCCTTTACTGTCCCCCAGGACCCTTAGGATCAAGTCCAAACTCCTTTAGGTGGGTTGCCAGGTCTTCCATGGTGGGGCACCTGCTGATCTTCTGTAGCCTCAAGTCATGCTGTGTCTCTCCCCAAGGCTTATCCGTGTACTTGTAGTCCTGGTTCTGTCTCTCCCCTTGGAGCTTGCCTATACCGTTTCCTCTGCCCAGATCACTCTTCTCCCACTGCCTCTGTCCCCCAGGGTCCCCCCTCCATCTTTCCTAGTTAACTCCTCCTCGTCCTCCTCTAGGACCCAGTTTAACTATAATTTCTTCCAAGAGGCCTTCTGTTTATGTGTACGTGCACATTTACACCTTTCCTGTGTTCTTTATAACATATTGCAATTACCCTTATCATTACATTCTATTATAATTTCCTGTCTACTTGTGTTTCTCACTTGTTTAAGAATGATTAGGGGCCTAGGGCCTTTGTATTTGCTAGTTGTTGTATTTCGAGTTCCTAGAACCTAGTTAAGTGTTCAGTAAATATTTGTTGAACAAAACTGAACCACTGTTTCCCAAACTTGTTTTCAGTGTTCTGGGGCACCTGGGTGGCTCAGTGGGTTAAGCCTCTGCCTTTGGCTCAGGTCATGATCTCAGGGTGTAGCATCAAGCGCGACATCGCATTGGGCTCTCTGCTCAGCGGGGAGCCTGCTTCCCTCGCGCTCTCTGTCTGCCCGCCTCTCTGCCTGCTTGTGATCTCTGTCAAATAAATAAATAAAAATCTTTAAAACAAACAAACAAACAGTGTTCCCCAGGATGTTAAAGGGGATGCCATGAAAAGGGAGCAAAAAAAAAAAAAAAGGAACTCTGTAGTTAAATGTGACTTTCTAGGAGGGGATATGTGCTGTACTGTAATGACCTATACTTCATAGCGGTGGTTCCCAAGCCAGTGTGTGTAATCCCAGAAATTGTTGTTGTTGTATAAAACCATATCTTCTTTATTTTGCATATTTTAATTTTGGAACAACAACAAAAAAAACCCCAGAAATTTTAGATTTAGTGAATGGGGCATAGCAATCGATCATTTTTAAAAATGCCCAAGTGCGCCCAAGTTGCTCAGTTAAGCATCCAACTCTTGGTTTTGACTCAGGTCATGATCTCATGGGTCCTGTGATGGAGCCCCAGAGTGGCTCCCCACTCAGTGGGGCGTCTGAAGATTCTCTCCTGCTGCCCCTCCCCCACTCTCGGAAATAGATAAATAAATCTTTTTTTAAAATGCCCCAAGTGATTCTCACGTGAGGCCACATTTGGAAACCACTGGTCTACAAAGATGGTTAAAATATGTAATGCCTTTAGAATAGTGCCTGGCACGTAATAATAAGGGCTATATTACTGTTAACTGCTGCCATTGTTGCTGTTGTTGTCATTATAGTTCTTTTTTTTTTTTTTTTTTTTAAAGTAGACTCCACGTGCAGCGTGGAGCCCAGCACAGGGCTTGAATTCACAACCATGAGATCGAGATCTGAGCTGAGATCAAGAGTGGGACACTTAACCAGTTGAGCCACCCAAGTACCCCTGTCATTATTGTTTTGTTTGACCATGAAACACATTTTTGTGATGTATTTGTTAACACCTCAAAACCTAGTTTGGGAAAGGCTGAATTAAACAAGTACTTTAGTGCCACCTATATGCTGATGTTACCCAAATCTCTTTTTCTAGCCCTAACTTCTCCTGATCTCAAGACGTGACTGTCCAATGACATTTATATACAGATGCCCTGCAGACACATCAAAAACAACTTGAAAAATGCCAAACCAATATTTCCTTTTGGCATCACCATCCCCTTGTAGCCACACTAGAAATCTTAAAATCAACTCTGGTTCCTCTTTTTCCTTATCCCTCACATGTAGTCAGTCACCAAATCCTAGTAGTCCCACTTCAGAAGTGTCCCTCAGATCCATCCCTCCATTTCTGGAGTAAGTCATGCCCTTTCCATATGTCACTTCATTTTACCTAACCCTGGCTTCTCTGCCTGGCAAGTTGCTGGCCATGTTTAAATGTCACTCCATCTCTTCCCCCGTCCCCCACACCCTGCAGCTGCCAACCTGAGAAGCTTTTCCCACCTCATCTGAACAGAAGAACTGGTTCTCTCATCTCATCCCCGAGCACTTTGTACATAACTTTATGATAGCACTTACCACTTTGTACTTTGTGCTTCCCTCCATAGCCTCAGCTCACGTCCTTCTCTAGCCCGCGAGCTGCTCAGAGAGCAGGCGTCGTGTGTGAGTCGTCCTGTCTCCCGGCCCTTGCCTAGCACCTGGCACATAGTAGGGGTTCACATTGTTTCAGTACATTTCAACAACTAAGTAAAAAATTAACACATTTCTTTTCTCTTTGTGCAGAGATTAGTGCTGAAGAGCAGCTAAGGCTCCTGCAAGAGGAAAAGCTTTGCAAAATCTGTATGGATAGAAATATTGCTGTGGTTTTCATTCCTTGTGGACATCTGGTCACTTGTAAACAATGTGCTGAAGCAGTTGACAAATGTCCCATGTGCTACACAGTCATTACTTTCAAGCAAAAAATTTTTATGTCTTAAAAAATTTTATGTCTTAATCTAACTCTACAGTTAGGCGCATTATGTTCTTGTCATTACCCTGATTGAGTGTGTGATGTGAACTGACTTTAAGTAATCAGCATTGAATGCCATTAGCATTTGCTACCAAGTAGACAAAATGTAAACTACAATGTTCTAGTTCATAATCTAAAATTTGAATTTCTGGATTTTGGGGGATATTAGATATGTTGTATATCTCTTTTTTTACTCTTATTTAATTGAAATCTAGACTAAGAAGCATCATACTGTAACTGATCACAATGTGTATTTGTAGTACACTAACTTAGTTTCTAAGTGTAAGTGAATTAATCAGCTGAATTTTTCATTCTTTTCATAGAGGCTTAACAAATGGAGCATTCTTTGTAAACGTGGAGATTAGAGTTAATCTCCCCAATCACATAATTTGTTTTGTGTGAAAAGGAATGAACTGTTCCACACTGGTGGAAAGATAGAGATTATTTTTAGATGTTTGTCTTTGTGTTTTAGTATTTTGTCCATTCTGTTTTAAAATTAGACACACGTGCTTGGATGGGTGATTGTAAAAAATTATTTTGTCATTGTTAAAAGGGTATTTAAGGATAGAATACCATCTAGCCAACATGTACTGACATGGAAAGATGTCAAAGATATATTAAGTGTAGGCTGAAGTGGCAAAACACTGTGTATAGAATGAGTCAGATGAAGGTGTGTGTGTTTTGTATATGTATAGAACAAAAGATTTGGATCGATAAAGCCAAACTGTTAAGTGTGGTTTCTCTTGGTGGGGGGAGGGTAGGGCCCAGAGGGGGGGTTGCAGGGGCCTTTCACTTTCTACTTTTTTCATTTTGTTCTGTTTGGATTTTTGTAAGTATGTATTAATTTTGTAATCAGAATTTTTAGAAAGTATTTTACTGATTTAAAGGCTTAGGCATGTTCAAACGCCTGCAAAACTACTTATTGCTCAGCTTTAGTTTTTCTAATCCAAGAAGGCAGAGCAGTTAACCTTTTTGGTGCCAATGTGAAATTTAAATGTTTTTTTGTTTTTCCTGCTTTTGTGGATGAAAAATATTTCTGAGTGGTAGTTTTCTGACAGGTAGACCATGTCTTCTCTTGTTTCAAAATAAATATTCCTGATTTTGTAAAATGAAATATAAAATATGTCTCAGATCTTCCAATTAATTAGTAAGGATTCATCCTTAATCCTTGCTAGTTTAAGCCTGCCTAAGTCACTTTACTAAAAGATCTTTGTTAACCCAGTATTTTAAACATCTGTCAGCTTATGTAGGAAAGAGTAGAAGCATGTTTGTACACTGCTGGTAGTTATAGTGACAGCTTTCCATGTTGAGATTCTCATATCTTGTATCTTAAAGTTTCATGTGCGTTTTTACTGTTTGGATAATTAAGATGTATATAGGACAAAATGTCAAGTCTTTACCTAAGTTGTTTTGTTTCCTTGACTAGTAATAGTAGTAGGTACTTCTGAAATAAATGTTCTCTCAAGATCCTTAAAATCTCTTGGAAATTACAAAATATTGACAAGAAAATGAGAATACTTGTTTAAATATTAAAAAGAAAATAAAACTTGAATAACAGTCAAATAGAGATTAAAAAATAGAAGTTTAAAAGTGCTTCATACAACACCCAGGGTTTGCTTAAAAGATTCTTAAACCAACCTGTCAATAGAGGTGAGTGAGGCATTTTACTGCAGAGAAACATTTGAGAGTGAAACTTAAAAATCCTATTTTCATTGGATTTTCTATGAGAAAGAATATTGTTATGTTCTCCTCACCTCTGTGGATGACTGTTTTAAGTGACAGTCATTTAAAGCATTGCGAATTTAAATGAGAACTTTTCAAATTAAATAATGACCGCCCTGGTTGGGGGGATGTCTTGTTTTATGGTGTAAACTCTCAGTTCTTTACCTTTGCACTTCCACTTAGGTTTAGTTAAATGTTCATTAAGTTAACTTTTACTTATATTGTCTATGCTTTGAATTTAAATTACAAGGGGAGAAACGTGTTAAAGGTTCTTTTTTTTTTTTTTTTTTTTTTAAACATTTTATTTATTTGAGAGAAGAGAGAGACAGTGAGAGAGAGCATGAGCGAGGAGAAGGTCAGAGGGAGAAGCAGACTCCCCGTGGAGCTGGGAGCCTGATGCGGGACTCGATCCCAGGACTCCAGGATCATGACCTGAGCCGAAGGCAGTCGCTTAACCAACTGAGCCACCCAGGCGCCCGTGTTAAAGGTTCTTAAATGTGTTTTCCAGAACACGTCAGCTCCAAGTCAGGTAGTTAATTCAATCTAGTTGTTGGCCAAGGACTGATTATTTTAACATAAGACTTTTCCTGTTCTGGGAGCTTCAGTTCATTAAAACTCTTTTTTTAAAACTTGAATGTTTAGAGTTAAGAAGGACCTTTTTTCTCCCCATGAGTTGTGAAATGTAGTGCATGAAGCTGATGTGGATAACAAGTTTATTTTAAGAATTGTTTAGAAATGCTGTTGCTTCAGGTTCTGAAATCACTCAGCACTCCAACTTCTAATCACATTTTTTTTTAAGACTTACCAGTGTTTGTCTGTGTTCTCACTATAAAAAGCACTGGATCCTTTCCATCTAGTTGTGCAAAAAATGATTACTTGCAAGGTCAAAATATAACCAGATCCAAATCTGCGCCTCCCCCTTTCCCAAAATAGTTTTTCGTATCTACATGTAGACATTCCTTTTCTGTTAGAAAGTTCACTTTAAAGATTTCCCAAGTCACCACCTATTTTACTACATTTTAGTCATGTGAAGAGTCAGGTTGTTCGGTAATAAGTTGTTCTCTTTATTCATAATAATTTGGTGTGCTGATCAAAAGCCTTGTTTTAATTTTTGAAAAATGGGTTTCATATTTATAAAGTAAACTCCAGTTTATTAATTAACGGCTTTGTATTGCCTTTCCTGCTAGGTTTGGTTTTCTTGGGGTTTTTCTTTTCCCCCTTTGGTTAAGGGCTAAGATGGGGTAGGGTGTGTGTGATGGGTGTATATAATGGGATTTGGCCCTGCCTAACTCTGATCTTTTGTTTTTGTGGTTACATTATTTAAATTTTGGTAGGCTTTTTTTTTTTCCTGTTTTCATTTGAGTGGATAAAACTGGTATTTTGAACTCTCTGAATGGAGACTACCACCGCAGCATTAGGTGTGTGTATTGTACTCTTTAGGCCCAAATCATTGTTTTATTTCCTGATTCCCCAGGGGTTGAGTATGAGGGGAAAGGGTGGAGGAGTGGGACAAATGGGGTAGGTTTTTCGCTTCCATTAGAGAAATTAAGAAAACAGGAGGGGATTGTTGACAGATGTAGTTATTTTTAGCCAAGTCTGCTTTTAAAAAGAGAGAGCTATTTCTTTATCTCTGAAATAAGAGTAATAACTGTCTTATAAAATCAGGAGAGTTCAGGAAGACCCCGGATGTCAGATACTTGCTACAAATGTTCATTCCCTTCCCAGCACACTCTCTAACCTTACTTCAGGGGTTTGCCTTGACTCTGGAAATTTGGGCTAAGACTTAGATGATAACTCGTTTGGTGACTCTTACTCATCTTTTTTTGGCAACTCTCATAGTTAAGATGTAAATTATAATAAATAGGTCAGGTCCTTAAAAATATTTAAGTTCCTCTTTTAAAAATCTTAACTATTTTTATCGAATTCAGTGAGTTTTCCTAATAGAAACAATTGGCTTATTTCTACTTTCATCATCAGTGTCAATTTGACTCTTAACTCACTTAACACAATGTAAATTTCACTAGTGGCATACTAGAATCCTAGAGTGTCAGAGCTGGAAGTGACCTTAGAGGAGTATCTGATTTTTCCCCCTCATTTTACAGGTGAGACAACTGAGGCTCAAAGGTGAACGATTTATTCAAAGCTATCTAGCTAATTAGTGGCAGCTCAGACTGACACATGGTTTGAAGGTGAAAAACTTCAAGTTACCTCTCCTGAGAGGTCTCAGATGTTTATTTTTTCAACTATTCTTTCTTTTATAACATAATATTCACTACATATTAAATGACACTTTATGACTAATACAGTAGGACAATCTTAAATACATATATCTTCAAATTGTACAATACTACGTTAATGTTTTGGGTGGTAAGATTCTATTTTGAAGACTGAAGTTTGCAGATATGCGTAGAAATTTTTTTTGGCATTTCCTACGTTCTTATTGTGTATCATTAATGCAACATTTAAAATTACTATATAAGTATATTTTGTCATTTTCCCTATATTTACTAACAAATACATGTTTTTCAATTTGATGTAATAAAGGCTTTAATGTACTTTTGGTTAGAAGATTTTGCATTTTTTTTCATTACTGTTAATATTTAATCTGACAGAATGACGGATTCTTATGTCATTGTATTAGTGCTGTGAATAATCGTGAAATGTTTTCGGATAGAGTGCTATATTTGTGAATATAATTTTATGACTTTTTTCATTTAGTAGAAACCTTTCCATCAATATGGAAAACAAAGAAAATAGCTTTCCACTGTATAATCTGGCAGTCATCATAGATTAAAGCTTATTTTTCTGTGAATAAAACTTATTCAATAAAGTACTATTCTTTAAAATGATATCTTATTCCTTTGTATTTATTTTACTTCCTTAGAAAAAATAAAATAGCCCTCTTAAAAATACTAAAATGAGGGGCACCTGGGTGGCTCGGTGGGTTAGAGCCTCTGCCTTCGGCTCAGGTCATGATCCCGGGATCCTGGGATCGAGCCCCACGTTGGGATCTCTGCTTGGCAGGGAGCCTGCTTCCCTCTCTCTCTCTCTGCCTGCCTCTCTGCCTACTTGTGATCTCTCTGTCAAATAAATAAAATATTAAAAAAAAAATACTAGGGGCGCCTGGGTGGCTCAGTGGGTTAAAGCCTCTGCCTTCGGCTCAGGTCATGATCCCAGGGTTCTGGGATCGGGCCCCGCATAGGGCTCTCTGCTCCGCAGGGAGCCTGCTTCCTCCTCTCTCTCTCTGCCTGCCTCTCTGCCTACTTGTGATCTCTGTCAAAATAAATAAATAAAATATTAAAAAAAAAATACTAAAATGAAACCTAAATATATTTTCTGCTATTGGGCCTGGCATTAAGGTACACATCAAGTCATGTCCTGTTAAAAGAAAAAAGACATCTGTTTTCGTATTAATTTATAAAAATCTGTAAGTACATGAAAAGCCTGTTTTTAAAATGTATAAAAATACAAACTATTTTACCCTCTCCCCACAAAGATTGGCCTATTTCTCCCAAGAGATAATATTAGTCACCATAACAAATCATGAGCAAGAAATTTAAATGCAGCCTACCTTTCTTCATGTCAACTATACTTTCAATGAATATTGATAAAGATATGAATTTTCAAACTTTCTCTTGAAATTCAAGCCCCAGAGAAGGCACCAAAATTTTTTTTTCAAAAAGCTTTCTCTTAACAGAAATTTTCAAACTTACACAAAAGTAGAAAGGAAATTATAGCTAACTCCATGGCCTCAATAAATAACATTTTGGGGGCACCTGGGTGGCTCAGTTGGTTAAGCATCTGTCTCGAGCCCCACAAGAGCCTGCTTTTTCCTCTCTGTTGGCCCGCCACTCCCCCTGCTTGTGCTCACTCTCTTTCTCTGTCATATAAATAAAAACTATTCAATAAATAAATAACATTTTCCTCATCTTGTTTCATCTGCGATTTCCCCGCTTTCCTCCCCTTTTTTGCTTGCATATTCTAAAACAAATCCTAGGCATCATGTCATTTCTTCTGTAGTTACCTTATTATGTACCTATACCAGATTAGAATTTTTTTTAACAAAAATTAAATTTTTAACACTCTACTGTTGCTGAATTTTAATGGACATCTAAGTAAGAATTAAAGTCAACTTTATTGCCCTTTCCCCTATTTGAAGATTAGGGTAAATAAAACCCCCTCAGAACTGATACTTAAGGGGTGCCTGGGTGGCTCAGTTGTTAAGTGTCTGCCTTGGGCTCTGGTCATGATCCCAGGGTCCTGCTGAGGAGGAAGCCTGCTTCTCCCTCTCCCACTCCCCCTGCTTCTGTTCTTCTCTTGCTATGTCTCCCTCTGTCAAACAAATAAATAAAACCTTAAAAAAAAAACTGATACATAAAAATACTTTCAGGGATGCCTGGGTAACTCATTGTTAACCCTTTGCCTTCGGCTCACATCATGATCACAGGGACCTGGGACTGAGTCCCACACTGGGATTCTTGCTCAGTGAGGAGTCTGCTTCTCCCTCGCTCCCTCTCCATGCTTGAGAGTATGCGCACACGTGCACCCTCTCTCTGTCATATAAATAAAATCTTTAAAAAGAATAAGAACGCTTTCAGACTATGTTCTTGGGGTGGTTTGGCTGGCTCAGTAGAGCATGTGACTCTTGATCTTGGGGTTGTGAGTTCGAGCCCCACGTTGGGTGTAGAGATTACTAAAATCTTAAAAAAAAAACTGTTCTCACTATGTCATTTGTAATTTGTTTATAGATTATAGAATAAATGTGGTAGTTGTTAGAAGTTAGTAGTTTCGGGGTACCTGGCTGAGTTAGCCGGTAGAGCATGTGACTCTTGATCTTGACATAGTGAATTCAAGCCTCACACTGGGCATAAAGTTTACTTAATTTAAAAAAGGGGGCACCTGGGTGGCTCAGTCAGTTAAGCCTCTTTGGCTCAGGTCATGATCTCATAGTCCTGGGATGGAACCCCACTTAGGGCTCTGCACTCAGTGAGGAGTCTGATTCCTCTCCCTTTGCCCCTCCTCCCCACTCATTCTCTCTCTCAAATAAATAAAACCTGAAATATATAGATGAGTAAGCTAACTGCATGGTGAATGGATACCTTGTTCTCAAAGTGTGTTCCTGGGACCAGCAGCATCTGCATCAGCTAGGAACTTGTTAGAATTGCAGATTATTGGGCCCCATCTCAAACCTACTGAATCAGAAATTCTGGGGCTTGACCCAGCAATCTGTGTGTGTGTGTTTAAGATTTTATTTATTTGACATACAGAAATCATAAGTAGGCAGAGAGGCAGGCAGAAAGAGAGAGAGAGGGAAGCAAGCTCCCTGCCGAGCAGAGAGCCGGAGCTGAGCCTGATGTAGGCCTTCATCCCAGGACCCTGGGATCATGACCTGAGCTGAAGGCAGAGGCCTTAACCCACTGAGCCACCCACGTCCCCCAACAATCTGTGTTTTAACAGGCCCTATAAGTTGTTCTGATGCAGGCTAAAGTTTGAAAACCCCTGGGATATGATACAAGGTCTGAATCCAGAAAGAACTAAATGGCTGAAACCTATAAATTAATTGATGTAGCTCTCTGCAAATGACTGTCATCCTCAGTATTCTTTTCCTTATAATTTATTGCTGATCCAGTCCTGTATTTTCTCCTGTAATCAAAACATGAAGACATAAAAGACAACATCCTGAAAGTCCCTTCTGATTCTACTTTTCAACAAAACTTTCTGGCATAGAGTACTCTTTGAATTTAATAATAAGTATAAATCTTTAGCCCTTTCACTGCTAAATGCATCATTGCCCCACATTGCCCATGCCATTAAACTATCCTCCAATCAAGCAATGAAAGAGTTAAAGATTTGAAGCTGCACTCACAGGTGCTAGTGTGACAGGAATCAGTTGAAATTGCACAGAACAGACCTGCACTCTAGAAAGGGCCAAAGCTTCAGTGGAATGTGAGGAGTTAATCTACAATGATAGAATGTTAAGAGTTCGAAGCCTCTCTAATTCATAATAAATAGCACCTCTGATTTCTTCTTTCCTGTAGTGGTGTCGGGTCTCTGAAGGCCTTCAGAGTTGCATAAATCCACACTTATTAGTCACTATCGGTCTCTTTAACTGTAACCAAAATTAAAATCGTTTTTTTCTTATAAGATCATTAGATCTTATTGCAATTTCTTTTTTTTTTAATATTTTATTTATTTATTTATTTGACAGAGAAAGAGCACAAGCAGGGAGTGTGGAAGAGGGAGAAGCAGGCTCCCCACTGAGCAGGGAGCCCAATGAGGGACTCCATCCCAGGACCCTCAGATCGTGACCTGAGCTGAAGGCAGACACTTAACCAACTGAGCCACCCAGGCGCCCCAAAATTAAAATCTTAAATCTAGATGAAAGTCGGTGATTTTCTTTTCTGTTCTATTCCTGCAAACCACTAATTTGTTTATAACAAATACTTACATAAACTGGCCATTTAGCTTTGAATAGATTTGGTCTGCTCAGAGGTTTTTTATCCCAATCTTATTCTATTTAATTTGAGATTTCAAGAGCCTATATTCACCATAATTAATGACAACAGCATAAAAAATATTTTGTATGGGCCAATACTTGTTAACTTTAGTTTATGAATAAATAATGGAAGGATACCCATTCAAAACAAGGAATAAAAACCCAAGAGAAACCAAACTTTTTTTAAAATTTATTTTAAAGATTTTATTTATTTATTTGACAGAGATAACAAGTAGGCAGAGAGGCAGGCAGAGAGAGAGAGAGAGAGAGGAGGAGGAAGCAGGCTCCCCGCTGAGCAAAGAGCCCAATGCGGGGCTTGATCCCAGGACCCAGGGACCATGACCTGAAGGCAGAGGCCTTAACCCACTGAGCCAACCCAGGAGCCCCAAGAAACCAAACTTTGATCATTATTTTCCCCTGTCAATTTCCCAGAGGAATTTAAAGTTGAAAAAACACACACACACACACAACTCGAGTATAATCAGTTGAGGTAATGTGATTGAAACGATCCTGCTTCAAAGTCTAATTTTTGTTTCAGGGGCACCTGGGTGGCTCAGTCGTTAAGCATCTGCCTTCAGCTCGGGTCATGATCCCAGGGTCCTGGGATAGAACACTAAGCAAGCTGAGCAGGGAGCTTCTCCCTCTCCCTCTGCCCCTGCTTTTGCTCCCTCTCTCACGGTATCTCTCTCTGTCAAATAAATAAAATCTTTAAAGAAAGTAATTTTTGTTTCAATAAACTTCACTAAAGATACATTTTACAGGGGGGCCTGGCTGGCTCAGTCACAAGGACATGTGACTCTTGATTTCGAGGTCATGAATTTGAGCTCTACATTGGGTATAGAGATCGCTTAAATAAAACAAAAAGATATATTTGGGGTGGGGGGCGGGCACCTGGGTGGCTTAGTCAGTGAAGCGTCTGCCTTTGGCTCAGGTTATGATCCCTGGGTCCTAGGATGGAGTCCTGCATCAGGCTCCTTGCTCAGTGGGGAGCCTGCTTTTCCCTCTCCCTCTGCCTGCCACTCTGCCCACTTGAGCTCTCTCTCTCTGTCAAATAAATAAATTAAATATTTTTAAAGATATATATATATACATATATATATCTTTAAAAGATATATTTTACAGTAATCCCCCCATATCTAGTTCCCTTTCTATGGTTTCAGTTACCTGTAACCAACTGTGGTCCAGAAACAGATGATTCTCTTTCTGACCATCGTCAGAAGGTCAATAGCCTAACGCTACCTCACCAGCCTACATCATATTCCCCTCACTTCATGTCATCACATAAACATGCTGTCATCTCACATCACAAGAAGGGTGAGTACAGCACAATAAGATATTTTGAGGGAGATCACATTCACATAACTTTCATTATAGTATGTTACAATGCTCTACTTTATTATTGTTAATCTCTTACTGTGCCTAGATTATAAATGAAACTTTATCATAGGTAGGCAGCTGTAGGAAAAAACACAGTCTATAAAGGGTTTGGTACTATCCACAGCTTAAAGCATCCACTGGGGGTCTTGGAATGTATCCCAAACAGATAAGGGGGGAGTGCTCTACATACAAAATTATAGATATCCATTTGTTACCTAAAGTTCTGAGAGTTATTTTTCTTTAAGTCTGTGCATTGTATTTCTTCAATTTTATTCCATTACCAGGTACTAGGGATTTCTTTTTAATTCCATTAGCTTATGCAAGGGGCTTTGCATTTTTGGCTAAAGCATCAAAAATGTATTTTCTCATTAAATACTGGAATTTTGTTTGGCAATGATTAGGCTCTGCTTCTGCCAGATTACTGACAACCGTATTGGGGAAAACAGAACACATGAATATGTTCATGAACACGTACTGATATTTAAGAGGAACTTACTCCCTCCCACTGAAGAACTTATATTAAATACAAAAATATCCCAATTCTCCTCCATTAAATTAATCAGAAATGGATAAAAGCTTACTAAACATCATTTTATTTTTCATTAAATAAACATTGTGCATAGATTTCCTTGTAGAAATTTAATAAAGGCCCATGTTAATCATTAAGAGAATGACCTAACTTGTCTGGAAAAACCTGTTTTTCTTTCAACTAGGGTTGTTTGTTTGTTTGTTTGTTTGTCATTTGATTATTAAAAAGAATGTACTCTACTTATACCTCTCTTAGTTTCCCACTATAAACTTTTTGTATATATTATATTCTTATGTGATATATAAGAATTAAGTAAAAAGACCTATGGTACCTACAAGTTCTAAAGCAAGATTTGGTTAGTTATACAAAATAAAATGTAACAAAAGTATTAGTACACGGGGATAATAATCCCCACTCCACCTATCTCAGAGGATTGTTGCAAGATCATATGAGTAAATGTACATGAAAGAGCTTCAAAAAGTATAAACCCTCTATACAAGCCCAAGGAATCATTCCTCTAATTAGAATTTACTGCACTAATTATGGGCAGTTTTACACAAAACGAAACAGTTCTGGACCAGCATCTGATTAATGGGGGATATATGGTGATGAAATTCATTTATGTAGTTTCTTGGCCATTTCCATGACTCTCAAAACCCTTCGTATACGTAGTCTCTATGTCTTCCAGTCTCTATGTGGTTACTCCTTGTGTTTATATCAAAAGTGCATGGGTAGGGGCGCCTGGGTGGCTCGGTGGGTTAAAGCCTCTGCCTTTGGCTCAGGTCATGATCCCAGGGTCCTGGGATTGAGCCCCATGTCAGGCTCTCTGCTCAGCGGGGAGCCTGCTTCCTCCTCTCTCTGCCTGCCTCTCTGCCTACTTGTGATCTCTGTCTGTCAAATAAATAAATAAAATCTTTTAAAAAAAGAAAAGTGCATGGGTAACAGCCCAGAGATAATTGGAGAAATTGTTGCCGTGTACGATTGTGGAAATCATATTCATAAACCCTGCCATTTGAGGGGCTCTCAAATAGATTTGCTTGGGCAGTCAGGTCAGCTCTGTTTTCTAACATGTGAAAATAAGAATACATAAACCAGATTAAATTTAGGGACAATAAAATAATTGGTCTGGTATTCTTGCACTCTGCCATTGTAGCTCTCATTCATTATATTCCTAGCATCTCTGTAATTTACAGCTGAGGCACCCCAGACATAAAGGTTATGTGACTCACCCAAATCATATGGTGAATCACCAGTCAAGCTGTTCTTATAGGCAGTGAGAATGTTTTTAGCTAATTTTTGGCATGGATTAGCAAGACTGGCTGCCTCACTGTCTGAACTTAGAGTATATATGTCCAAATCCAGGCTCTATTTTGGATGCCAAGACCTGACTGGCCATATGATGCCAAACCACAAGGCCAAATAGAAGCAGTAAATACGTGTATGACGTCCTTAGCATGTCTACTCGAATTACGAAATTAATTCTGAAAGACTCAAAGTTACATTTCTTTCTTTAAATTTTTTCTTTGAAAATAAGCTCTAACCCCAGCGTGGGGCTTGGACTCACGAGCCCGAGATCAAGAGTCACACATTCTACTGACTGAACCAGCCAGGTGCCTCCAAAATTTGTGTTTCTGATCTCAAGAATTTGGAAGTGGGAAAGAGGACTTTTCACTACATTGCCAAGGCAAACCTTGGAGGTCAGGAACCATGTCTTCCCAATCACTGTGTTTGCAATGACTACCATGCTGTCTAGTCCATTAATAAGCACAGAGTTAATTTTTTTCAATACATACACATATGAGTGAAGGAATGAAGAAATAAGTAAACAGAGTGGGAAAACCTCATCTAAAAGTTGTGCATTGACAAATATAATACAATTTAGAATTCATGCTGGTTTTCCACAAATTTCAACCCTTTTTATGAACAAACATCAAACACCTGCCCTGTGCCAGGCTCTGTGCTAGATGCTAGGGGATCTGTTCTGTCATAGAGCACAGAAGGGCAGTAGTAACTGTCTCTAATTCAGACTGTTTGGGGGAGGGTCTCGGGGAGACTGTTCTGAAGGAGGGGACCCTTGAAGTAGTCAAGGAGGTGGAGAAAGGGAGTTCTGCCTAGGAGAGAAGCATGTGCAGAACTCAGAGTCAACAAAGTCTGACACCTCTGAAGAACTAAAAATGGGGGTTTTGAATGAGAGGTTCGAGGGCATTATTTTTGGTAAAGATTTTATTTATTTATTTGACAGACAGAGACAGTGAGAAAGGGAACAGAAGCAGTGAGAGTGGGAGAGGGAGAAGCAGGCTTCCCGCCGAGCAGGGAGCCCAACACGAGGCTCGATGTGGGGCTCGATGTGGGGCTGGATCCCAGGACCCTGGGATTGCGACCTGAGCCAAAGGCAGACACTTAAAGACTGAGCCAACCAAGCGCCCATCTCAAGGGTTCTTTATGCGCACTAGGTCTCCTGGGTACACATTTAATCTCTCCCACTACAGGGGAGAGAAATTCAAGCTGGCATGTAATGGGTTTTGAATTTCTGAATAGGAAACTTATTTTCTAAAGTAGGTTTTGTGAGGTACGTTTGGGGATAAAGGAAAAGATACTCATTTTCCAGGCAACCATCACCTGCAACCATCACTGCCTTTGCTGGGGCTGGATGGAATATATGAGTTTCACATAGGCAACTTCTTATTAGAAATATGTATTCAAATTACGCCACCTTGTTAAATGAGTTAACTGAAACCTTCTTTCACTTCATTCGGGCCTCCACCAATGTCTTTAATCTTGTTAAGTCACACCAACAGTGTGTATTGAGTGCTTGCAGAAATTCTGGGAGGTAGTGATAGGAGAATAGGAGGGATAGAAGTGCTACTCTCCTAGGCAGAACTCCCTTTCTCCATCTCCTTGACTACTTCAAGGGTCCCCTCCTTCAGAACAGTCTCCCCCAAGATAGGCTTGGCCCTCCTGGAGTTTACAGTCTTGTCAGCAAATGCAGATGTACATTCATCATTCACAAGATATTCCCCCGTTCCAAACATAATACATGGGTCTTTGGTAACCACTGTGTTGTTTAACTCAAAATATCAAAAGAGCAAATGATGTAAATACAGTGTGATACAGTGCTAGATTGTGTGGTGTAGACTATCATTATTGTAGGAACACAGAAGGACAAATGAGGGTGTGAACCAATAATTAGGGTAGGTTTCATGAAATTGGTGTGACCAAAGCTAAAGGATCTGAGATTGTTGAAGGTCGTTCCAGATACTAAAACTTTACGATTGTAGTGGCGTCTGGGTGGCTCAGTGGGTTAAGCCTCTGCCTTTGGCTCAGGTCATGATCTCATGGTCCTGGGATAGAGCCCCACATCAGGCTCTCTGCTTGGTGGGGAGTCTGCTTTCCGCCCCCCTCTCTGCATGCCTCTCTGCCTACTTGTGATCTCTCTCTCTCTGTCAAATGGATAAATAACATCTTAAAAAAAAACTTTATGATTGTATATGACACCTTTGTTGTTTTGTTTTGTATGCAAGTTTAATGATGGAGGACAAAAGGACCCACTTGGGCTGTTATGCTATATGGGCTTATCTGTGGTTTCTGGCATGTGTCTTGAATAATATTTTAATATATTTCCACACATTCCATTAAGTAATAACGCTTAGAACAGCATTCTTTTTTTTATTAAAGATTTTATTTATTTATTTGACACAGCGAGAGAGGGAACACAAGCAGGGGGAGTGGGAGAGGTAGAAGCAGGCTTCCCGACAAGTAGGGAGCCCGATGTGGGGCTCAATCCTAGGACCCCGGGATCACTACCTGAGCGAAGGCAGCTGCCTAATGACTGAGCCACCCAGGCGCCCCTGAACAACATTCTATCTCAAAAAGAATTCAGCCTCCCTTGCATCCAAACAAACAAACAAAGCCAAAATTTGGATGCCTAGGTGGCTCAGTAGCCTAAGCACCTGCCTTTGGCTCAGGTCATGACCCCTGAGTCCTGGAATCCGGCTCCTTGCTCAGCGGGGAGCCTGCTTCTCCCTCTGCCTGCCGCTCCCCCTGCTTGTGCTCTCTCTCTGACAAATAAATAAATAAGACTTAAAAAAAAAGCCAGAATTCACTCAGAGCACTGCTCAAGTAGTTCTCTCTTCATTTGGAAGTGGTCAATTAATTCAAATGACAACTCCGAAATAGGAGCAACTCAGCAGGTGATTCATGGTGTGATTGAAGGGGTCTGGTAACCTTTCTGACTCAGTTTCTTCATCTGTCTGTAGAAAATAATGGTCTCACAGAGGTGTTATGAAAAATAATTGAAGTTGGTAATGTGCTTTGAGATCCATGCATGAACCTTGCTTTCAAAGTTCATAATTACATCCTGCAGTGAGCTGGCTCCTTCCACTCATTCTTTAATAGGTATTCAAAATGACAGAGCTCAGGTAGATTTTTCCCTGTTCTCAAGTTACTACTACATTATTTAGCCCTGATACCAGTTGCCTTTAAAATCGAATGCAGCCCACAGCGTAGTAAGGACCACTAATCCTTTGGCTTTAGGATTCTTAAAGTCTTTCCTTCTGGGGAGTTTAGTTTTCCAGATCACTCTCAACCTACGTTTCTCAATTTTCCCATTTCAACTGACTCACTCATCTCCTCTCTGATAATAATCCCCCAAAATTGTAAAAGATCAGCTCAATGGTTTCACTGAAACCTAACAGGAGGCCCTTTTTTGCTTTGCTTAATACTTGGTAATTTCTTCTTTGCTGTTCTTATTCCTATTCTTTCCCTCCTCCCCTCTCCCCCGTTTTAATTGGCCTGTTGGAAACACAGCAGGTGAAATTCTTTAGATGACTCCACAGCAGGAGAAGAAAAGAGATGCTAAAATCCAAATGTTGAGTTGTTGAATTGGGGGGTAGGAGGGGGACTGGGATTGGCCAAGCAGAAAACTAGAGGGGAGATGCGAGCAAGATGTTTTGACAACATCCGAGAGTCTATCTGGGTAGTAAGGGGAAACCTAGAAAAACAAAGCTAATTGAGAACACAGGAAAAGAGAACCATTGACCCCTAACACGGGCCGCCTTTCACAAACTCCTTTTGCCATTTCACCATTTGACAGAAGGGAGCGAGAGAATGTGGTATCCCTCCCCGTCACAGGAAAAGCTCGTCAAGCTTATCTATCCTAATGACCTTGGATCCGTAGTGACATCTTTATTCAAAGGAAAGAACACTTTTTCCTGAACATTTGGTTCTAAGATGGAATATGAGTATAAATCCAACCTTTTTCTTAAGTTCAGCTTGAATTCTGTCAATATGTGTGACAATTTCTTTTTGTTTTTTTAACTTTTTATTTTGAAGTACTTTTAAAATTACAGAAGAGTTGCAACAACAATACTGGATTTTCGCATTTATCTTCCACTCAGCTTTCCCTAATAGTAACAACTCAAGGAATTAGAACAATGATGAAAACCAGGAAATTAGCCTTGGTAAATACACAAGAGTCATACCTAACAGTAAACAACTGACCTTACTTAAATTTCACCAGTTTTACCCCTCGTGTTCATTTTCTGTTCCTGGGTCTAGTCCAGCATCCCACATTGCATATCGTTGTGTGTCTCATTAATTTCCTTCTATCCGTGGCATTTCCCCATTTTAAAGAAGAAAATAAAATCTGTTGGTAGTGATAATGTTGAAATGCAAGATAAATGTAAGGACATAAAAATGATCTGCCCTTTCTTCTTTTTTTCCTCCCAGGCAACTAAAAATTAGCTTTATTTTTATTTGCTATAACAAGTAAAGAATAAGTTATGGTTTTCATTTTTAAAATAAGTAAAAAATGCAGTTGGTAGTTTTAAAGGTTTTAAAGAAGTCAAACATATTTCAGAATAGTCAAATACGTTTCTTTAAATATGAAATTGTGTATTACAATTGTATGATTGTAATAATCTTGCAGTTAATTTTACTGTGTAGTAAATATTTTAACCTTGCCCCAAAAGAGGTCTGATCTTTGTTCTTGGCTTCTGAGAGGTGGTCTCTAAGCCTTTGGAATGTCAGGCTTGAAAGGAGAATCTATATCTACCTGAGCAATATGTGTGACAATTTCTACATGAATTTCAGGCAAAAGCTTTCTTTCATTCTCTCCAACCCGAGTTCTGTCTGCACTACCTAGGGGAACAGAGCTTCCTTTCATAGAAACCACTACTCAAAGCAGTGCCCATTTCTGAATGGCTTCAGTTACCATCACAAAACTAGAACTTAAACAGACTAAGATATCCAGAGAGTGGGTCAATTTTACTTTTACTTTGCTGGTAGGAAATATTTTCCTTCGATTGGAGTAAAAAACACCAAGAGGGCTTGGCTTTTCCCCTTCTTGAAATACTATAGCTCTGCATATGTTTCTCACTCTAAGTGCAGAAAACTTTTGAAAAGTATCTATTTATATAACAATTTTGAAATGACAAAATTGAAGAAATGGAGGACAGCTTAGTGGTTGCCAAGGATTGGGGAGGGGAGGGCAGAGGGAAACGGGTGTGGTTACAAAAGAGCAACTGGAGGAATCCTTGTGGTATTGGAACTGTTTTGTATCTTGACTGTGGTGGTAGATACATGAATCTACATGGGTGATTAAAATTGTATGTAAATTAATACACACATGCACATGCATGCACACACACACAAATTAGTACAATTAAAAGTGGGGAGGGCTGCCTGGGTGGCTCAGTGGGTTAAGCCTCTGCCTTCGGCTCGGGTCGTGATCTCGGGGTCCTGGGATCGAGTCCCACATCGAGCTCTCTGCTAGGCAGGGAGCCTGCTTCCTCCTCTCTCTCTCTCTCTACTTGTGATCTCTCTCTGTCAAATAAATAAAATCTTTAGAAAAAAAAAAAAGTGGGGAAATCCGGGGCGCCTGGGTGGCTCAGTGGGTTAAAGCCTCTTCTTTCAGCTCGGGTCATGATCTCAGGGTCCTGGGATAGAGCCTGGCATTGGGCTCTCTGTTCAGCAGGGAGCCTGCTTCCCCCTCTCTGTCTGGCTGTCTCTCTGCCTGCTTGTGATCTCTGCCTGTCAAAATAAGTAAATAAAATATTTTTTTTTTAAAAAAGTGGGAAATCCAAGTAAGATCAGTGAACTGTATCAGTGTCAATATTCTGGTTGTGATATAATACTATAGGGTCCAAGAGCAGGTTGCCCCACGATGGGCCACTTTGGAATGAGGATTATTTGAGTTAAAAGCAATCAAAACCCAAGAGATTCAGGAAAAACTTTACTTCCCCCTCAAGTGCCTACTACCTGTACCAGGAGGAGAGCTATTAACAGAGATTCCTCTTTGCCTAAGAAACTTATATGCATAACAGGGCCATCCTCTCACTTTTCCTGCTGTCTTCTTCCTCTTGTATCCCCACATCCTACCCCTCTTCTTAGCTCAGTATGTCATTTGTGCCTCATGTTGCCTGTCTTTAATATTTCATGTCTGTGTGGACTCCCCATATATACGAAACTAAATTTAGTTTTCCCATTCATCTGTCTCATGTCAATGTGATTCTTAGTCTAGTTAGAAGGACCTTGGAATGGGCACCTGGGTTTCTCAGATGCCTAAGTGTCTGCCTTCGGGTTGGGTCATGATCCCAGGGTGCTGGGATCAGATACCATCTCCTGCTCCCTGCTCAGCAGGGAGCCTGTTCCCTCTCTCTCTCTCTCTCATGAATTAGAAAATAAAATCGTTAAAAAAAAGAAGGATCTTGAAAGGAAGAGTAAATTCCTTCCTCCCCAAACAATGTTGTAGTTTTGCAAGATGTAACTGATGAAGCACAGAAGCAAAAAATGTTGACCTTTAGTCCAGAAGGCTGACCTATAGCCTACATAGTTCCGACAAGCATCAAATACTTGCTGGTTGCCACATTCTTTTTTTTTTTTAAAGATTTTTAAAATTTATTTGACAGAGATCACAAGTAGGCAGAGAGGCAGGCATAGAGGCAGGTGTGGGCGGGGAGCAGGCACCCTCCTGAGCAGGGAGCCAGATGTGGGGCTCTATCCCAGGACCCTGAGATCATGACCTGAGCCTAAGGTAGAGGCTTAACCCCCTGAGCCACCAAGGCGCCCCTGGTTGCTACGTTCTTAAAGGGTCTCATGACTGCCTGTATATCTCACTAATGGTTGATATCAAAATGAATTATAAGCAGCAATTATATATGTTATATAATCAGAAATTATAAGAGAAATTTTACAGAAGTGGTTTTAGGAGTAGAAATTTGAAGAAGACATTTATGATGTAATACTTCCTGCATGTCCCCTCCCCCTTGAGCACTAAGCGTATAACCACCAGCTTCATACAGAAGAGTGCAGCTTTTTCTGCCCAGTGCCCTGTCCCTGTGCTACTCAAATAAAGTTACTAAGTTGCACCATACAATGTCTCAAGAATTCTTTCTTGATTGTTCCCTCAACAACCCCACAACATTACCACTGGGGGAACCTGTACAAGGGATTTCTGTATTTTTTATACAACTACATGCAAATCTACATTTAGCCCAATAAGAATTTCAGTTAAAAAGAGTTAACCAGGGGCACCTGGGTGGCTCAGTGGGTTAAGCCTCTGCCTTTGGCTCAGGTCATGATCCCAGGGTCCTGGGATCGTGCCCCACATCAGGCTCTCTGCCCAGCAGGGAGCCTGCTTCTCCCTCTCTGCCTGCCTCTCTGCCTACTTCTGCCTACTTGTGATTTCTCTCTCTGTCAAATAAATAAATAAATCTTAAAAAAAAAAAAAAAAAAGAGTTAACCAGGACTTTGCTAGGCCCTACTCAAACAGCATGGGCAAGGAGACAAACCACCCATGGCTGAGACAAAAAGAAGAAAGCTCACCCCTGAGAGGTAAGCTGGCCTCTGAGGATGGAGTGATTCAGAACCAAAGTTTGATACATCAGAAAGGCAGAAAATGCTTATATTTTTCTAAATTTTTATTTATTTATTTTAAAGAGAGAGAGTGTGTGAGACAGAGAGAATGGGGGGAGGGGCAGAGGGAGAGGGAGAGAATCTCAAGCAGATTCCTCACTGAGCACAGAGCCAACAAAGAGCTCCATCCCATGACCCTGAGATCACAACCAGAGCTGAAATCAAGAGTCAGATGCTTAACCCACTGAGCCACCCAGGCGCCTCAGAAATGGTTTTTGATTACAACTTAACGTTCCATGTAAAGAATTTAGGTTTCAAAATAGAAAAAAAAAAAGATGCTTTATTTCTTTTAAAGATCTTTATTTATTTTAAAAGTTGGTCTAAGATATCATAAAAAACAAATTAATGGTACTCCCTAATGTCTATTTATTTTTATTATAGAATCATATTTTTATTAATAAGAATAGGAAATCATGCTGATGTTTAGGCAGAAATTTACCTTAACCCAGGTGCCATCACTGCAAAATGGCTGGTTCAGATTTGTTTTGAGAAAGGAATAAATCTCATAAAGATTAAATCTTCATATTAGAGTGTCAAGTATAGCAAAAATGTAGATACAGCCTTTTTTTTTTTGGAAATGAAGAAATATTAAGGCTAGGTTTTGAACATATATTTGAAACAAAAAGGTAGCAGTAGATAAGACCAAAGCGAGATGAGGAAAACTCTAGTTGACATTTTCTGTGAGTTAATTATTGTCCTGAGGGAATCAAAGAGAAAAAAATGGCTCAGCCATCTGTTTAAGTATTAAAACCTTTTCCAATTAAAATGTTCTGTGTGAGTCAATAATGAGGTAACTCAGATAGACTCAAACTAATATATACCTTGATATAGAACTGAAAAGAATTCCCGATCCAAGCCAAATCTTTGCCTAGTATCCTATGTGTATGATATGTGAGACTAGGTGTGGCTAAGCGATGATAAATAATGTATATACTGAAAGTCCAACTACTGTGCAGATATTCCTGGCAAATTACATCATTCTTTCAAACAACATCCTAAAGGCTCAGCCGGATGATATTTTCCATCCCCAGGAAGACTTGAAGGATATCATCCAAGCAAGGAGGGAAATAATTTCCTGGAGGCTGAGTTAGGGTTCTCAGTGCCAGCATGGAATAGGAGAGAGCTCAGAATTTAGCAGACACAGGATCAAGATTACCATGTTGGGGCAAACATGGGAGAAAGGGAAGGGCTGCTCTCCTAGAGGTTTTCAAAGGCACATGGGCAAAAAGGGAACTGACAGCCAGGTACACTATGAAAGAATCAAAGGGCTATACAGTAACTTCTAATGAGCAAGAAGAAAGACTGGGTGAAGGGAATTGACAAAAGTCTGATCGAAAGCAAAAAGGGGAAAAGAAGCAATGAGAATCTCCAGATGCAGAGGCTGCAAGTATTAGCCCAGAGCTGATTCCAACACCTCCAAATGGCTGAGAAATTATACATGGATGAAAAAATGTGTAAAACATAGAACAGGTCCTAGTCTGTAAAAAGAAAATGATAGGAAAATAATTAAAAGAACTTTAAAAATGAGGATTTCACAGAAGGATTACATAGGAGGTGGAAAAGGAGCCTGGCTATATGTAATTTGGCTTTTTTTTAAAGGTTTATTTATTTATTTTAGAGAGTGAGAGAGTGTGGTGGGAGGGGTAGAGGGAGAGGGAGAAAGAAAAATTTCAAGCAGAATCCCCACTGAGTGCAGAGCCCTACCCAGGGCTTGATCCCATGACCCTGAGATCATGACCTGAGCTGAAACCAAGACTCGGATGGTTAACCTACTAATCCACGCAGGTGCCCCTAATTTGGGTTTTTTGGAGCAAAGTTTACGTTGACATTCAAGTGTTCCAGGTGGTCTCTAACCAAAGCTGGTGGCATCATGCCAATCACAGTTTCGTGACCGCTTAAAAACCTACAGTCTCTTATTTCAGAAACAAATAATGGATCTTGATGGTAATTCTTTCTGTAAATACAGTATTGTCTTCAATAATAATTGTTATATGGAAGCCTCTTCTTCCTTTCTGGGGCTAAGCATGCTGTTTTGTAATTTCCTACTGCCTATTAATTTCTAGAAGGTAAAAACTGTGGCTTACATATTCTGAATTCCAAGTGCCTGGCATGTGCTAGGAACTCAATGAATGTTCACGTCTTTAATAAATGAACAGCAAAAAAAAAAAAAAAAAAAAAACCAAACTTAAGAAAAATGAAAGCGGGAGGTGCCTGACTGGCTCAGTGCTCAGAGCCTGCGACTCTGATCTTGGGGTCAAGAGTTCGTGCCACACATTGGGTAAGGAGCCTACTTAAATAATGAAGGAAAAATGAAAGGCAACATTCACTTACCTGCTGGAGAGGCAGCTAAATTCTGACAGTGTTTCTTAGTAATCTTTACATGATGGCATTGAAGGAAACTAGATGGTGACCTAATAATTTCTTTGAGGAAGTTTGGGAGAGAACTGTTTACAAAGCAACAAGGAACAATACCAGAGAAACACAATTCCTGTATGACATGCTAAGATGTGATAGAGTCAAAGCTCACATTCAATTACAGCTGGGTGGCTCAGTCGATTAAGCGTCTGCCTTCAGCTCAGGTCATGATCCCAGGGTTCTGGGATCGAGTTCTGCATTAAGCTCTCTGCTCAGCATGGTGCCTGCTTCTCCCTCTCCCTCTGCCTGCCCCTCTGCCTACTTGTGCTATCTCTCTGTCGAATGAGTAAATAAAATCTTTAAAAAAAATAAATTACAACTGGTAACAACACTTTTCCCTTCCAAACTTAAATCCAGCTTCCCCTTTCATCAGCTACTCCTTGCCGTGCACCTTCTGTTTTTTTCTGGTTTTTTGTTTTGTTTTGTTTTGTTTTGCTTTAAACCACACAAGACCATTTGCCCTTCCTGAGATAGGCTGTGCCCTTTCTGTCCTTTGTGCCTTTGTTTGTAGTGTTCAGTCTGACTGGAAAGTTCTTTCCTCCATTATCTTCCTAAGGAATTCCTATTCACCTTTCCATTGCCAGTTTGTCTAATTTACCAATTGCTGCATAATAACTCCCCCACAGACTGAGTGGCTTTAAACAACTTGATTTATTATTTTGCCAAGATTATGTGGGTTGGCTGGGTAGGGGTGCTGGGCTTGCCTGGGCTCCCTCAGCTGGTGGGTCATCTAACACCTGGTCTTCTCTCCATGTGGTTTCTCATCCTCCAGGGCCTCTGCCTCCACACAGCCTCTTCCCAGAACCATTGCCTAGACTTCTTGCCATAGCAACTGGATTCCAAGAGCAAAAGCAGAAAACTGCTACTTACCTTCAGACATGCCTAGAGTCAGAAATCCCAGAATGTCATTTCTGTGGCATATTATTGGCCAAAGCAAGTTATACAGTCAGCCCAGATTCAAGAGGAAGGGGAATGGACTCCACCCTTGCTAGGAGGAGTTACAGAATCACTTTGCAAAGGGACCTGAAACGCAGGGAAGCATAATTCACTGGGAGCCATTTTTAACAACCATACAGCTGAAATGTCACCTCTTTGTTCATCATGTGTGATACAGAGGACGAGAGGGGGAGGACCATCTGATTATCTCATTATCTCATGGACATTATCTTATTCTTCTGTCCATGACTGTTTCCCCTGTTATATTCTGGCATGCTCCTGACACTCTTGAAGGAGGCAGGGGTTTAAGGAAACAGTCTGAAAAAACAGCTTCCCATAATCTGACTGGGAAAAGCTATACCAATGAAATGCACTTGGAAGTAGAGTTTAGGGCCAGATCATAGAGAACCTTGAATGCCATGCTAAGGAATTTAGATTTTATCTTGCAAGCGCTTAGAACTGAAGCCAAGAACGTATCTCCCAAACTTTTTCTCCTATATTTCCTAACCTAGTGAATGGCAGAAATAGGGACTCAAATCTTCTACCTACATTGTTCAAATGGCCTCCAAGTGCTACTTATCACAATTCTTAAATATCTCTTGACTGTCCCATCCTCCTATCTACCTCGCCATAATTTTAGTCCAGGGTCTAACTCATCGTCTTTATTCTAACCTAGTGTCACTGCCTGTTGGCAAGTTCCCATGATACCAGTCTTGTCCCATTTTCCACCCTCCACACTTCCACCAAACTTGTCTGCCGATGTTAGCCCCCTAATCATAAGCCTTTATGGATTTCTGTCACTCTCGAAAGAGAGTTCAGTCTCTAGCACTGAATACAAGGGCCTGCCATGGTTTGTCCCCCTACCTAATCTCATTCTATTGCCCGCCTTGACCTTGCCTTTTATATATCAGCGACCCAAATTTCTTGTAGCTCCTCACTTCATCCATGCCTCATGTCCCAGTGACTTTGCCCATGCTAGACTCTGTGTCAAAAACTATTGCCCCCTCCTCTTGTGTAACTCCCAGTTTTCTTTTAAGACCCAATCTCTAGGAATACTTTCCTGACCTATACGGCCCTCATTCTGTATTAGGTGCCCCTCTTCTGTGCCATGATAGCACCTAGTTCTTACTGCTATCATAATAATAATACTTAACGATCACTCACATGAATAACTCAATACTCATACCAGCTGCTTGAAGGAGATCCCCACTGTGACAGCTAGTACATGACAGAGCTAGGATTGGACCCAAAGTGCCTGACTCAAGGAACCCCTATTAAAACCACTATATTACTTTCCTGCTTAGGTAGAACACACATCACATTGCATCGTGTCAATTTGCCTGTAGGACGTCCCCCCGCCATCTACTGTGAATTTCTTGAGAATAGATATCATGTCACATTCATCTTCTTATCCTCAGAAACTAACATAATGCCTGTCACATAATAGGTACTCTATAAATGTCTGTTGAATGGATGGATGGATGGACAAATGAATGAATGACTCCCGAAATTTATGAATGATTCTTCTTGCTCTGTTGTTTTAGCCACTTTTTAAAAAACATTTTATTTATTTATTTGACAGAAAGAGAGAGAGATCACAAGTAGGCAGAGAGGCAGGCAGAGAGAGAAGGGGAAGCAGGCTTCCCACTGAGCAGAGAGCCCCATGTGGGGCTCCATGTGGGGCTTGATCCCAGGACCCTGAGACCATGACCTGAGCCGAAGGCAGAGGCTTAACCCATTGAGCCACCCAGGCGCCCCTGTTTTAGCCATTTTTTAAAAGATAAAAATGGCTACAGAATTAGACACATACTTCAATAAAGACGCAAATTATATTAAGGGAAGAACAGAGGACTGCTCATAAGTGATACATTTTCTGTTTACTGATGTTCTGTCAGCCATTTAAAAATGCAAGCAAAAGGGGTGCCTGGGTGGCTCAGTCATTAAGCATCTGCCTTTGGCTCGGGTCATGATCCTGGGGTCTTGGGATGAAGTCCTGCATCAGGTTCCCCGAATCAGGCTCCCTACTGGGCGGGAGGCCTATTTCTCCCTCTCCCACTCCCCCTGCTTGTGTTCCCTCTTTCACTGTCTCTCTCTTTGTCAAATAAAATCTTCAAAAAAATGCAAGCAAAATCATTTTATTAAGCAAAAATATACAATGGTGGAATTAAGAAGGTACTGGATAACAGCAGAAGTTTAATTCTTCCTTCACTCCTCCACATCAAGGTAAGAAATGAAATGAAGCCCACTATTAAAGTAAACCAGAAGTGGGGGGCACCTGGGTGGCTCAGTTGGTTAAGTGACTGCCTTTGGCTCAGGTCATTATCCCAGAGTCCCGGAATCAAGTCCCACATCCTGCTCCCTGCTCGGCAGGGAGTCTGCTTCTCCCACTGACCTTTCTCCACTCATGCTCTCTCTCTCAAATAAATAAATAAAATCTTAAAAAAAAGTAAACCAGAAGGGGACACAAAGTCTGTATAAAAAAAGATATGTTTAACTAGAATGAAGATATTAATGATACCTAGAAATATAATGAAATAATTACACTGAAAGATGGCTTGGTTGTGGAAAGCCCATATATTTTGCATCCTAATAAACCTGAGTTTGAATCCTGTCTACCCCGCCATAGTTTTAGTCCAGGGTCTACCTCATTGTCTCTGCTCTGACCCAGTGTTACAGCCTGTTGGAAGGTTCCCATGATACTAGTCTTGCCCCATTGTCCATCCTCCACACTTCCACCAAACTCATCTGTTGATGTTAGCCCCCTGATCATAAGCGTGGGTGGCTCAGTCAGTTAAGCACCTGCCTTTTGCTCAGGTCATGATCCCAGGATCCTGGGATCCAGTTCTGCCTCAGGCTCCCTGCTCAGTGTGGAGCCTGCTTCTCCCTCTCCTACTCCCCCTGCTTGTGTTCTCTCTCTCTTTTTTGTCAAATAAATAAATAAAATCTTTTAAAAAAGGGATATGGGGGCGCCTGGGTGGCTCAGTGGGTTAAAGCCTCTGCCTTCGGCTCAGGTCATGATCTCAGAGTCCTGGGATCGAGCCCCGCGTCGGGCTCTCTGCTCAGCGGGGAGCCTGCTTTCTCCTCTCTCTCTGCCTGCCTCTCTGCCTACTTGTAATCTCTGTCAAATAAATAAATAAAATCTTTAAAAAAATAATAAAAAATAAAAAATAAAAAAGGGATATGAATGGCATGATACCATTTATGTAACATACCACAATACTATGTATTTTTCTATACCATTTCGGTAAAGGTATTTAAAAGATTTATCTGGAAGAATGCTTATCAAACTAAAAAATGTTTGTGGGGAGAAGGGAGGGAAGCAAGTTGGGAAGGTGGCCAAGGGGATGGTCTGTGCTGGTTAACTTTATATGTTAAATTGACTAGACCACAGGGTTCCCAGGTGTTTGGTTAAACCTTATTCTGAATGTGTCTGTGAGAATGTTTTTGTTTTCATTTTCAATTTAATTTTATTTTTTCAGTGTTCCAAGATTCATTGTTTATGCACCACACCCGGTGTTCCATGCAATACGTGCTCTCCCTAATACCCACCAGCAGGCTCACCTGATGCTCCACCCCTTTCCCTCCAGTGAATGTTTTTGAATGAGATTAACCTTTGAATCAGTAGACTTGAGTCAAGCAGACTGCCTTCCCGAATGGGCATGGCCCTCATCAGTTGAAGGCCTGACCAGAACAGAAAGGCTGATCCTTCCTCCTGCTTCCTTGCTTAAGCAGCTCAAATTGAAACATCAGCTCCTCATGCCTCTCTACTGAGCTCTCTTGAATCTTCAGTTTGCCAACCGCAGATCTTGGGACCCCCCCCAGCCTCCATAATTGTGCTGAGCCATTCATCCATTCATTCCTCCATTCATTTTTAAGTGATCTCTACACCCAACCTGGGGCTTAAACTCACAACCCTGAGATCAAGAGTCACATACTCCACTGACTGAGCCAGCCAGATGCATCATGCTGAGCCAATTCTTAATGATAAGACCAGTTTCTCTCTTTCTTTCTCTCCTTCTCTTTCTCTGTCTCTCCACACATACACATACAGATACATATACACATGCATAAGTATCAATATAGATATATAGATATGCTGCAGGTTCTGTTTCTCTGGAGAACCCTAACCAATAGAGATTTTAGCTTTACCCTTTTTAATGATCTGATTTTTTAAAAAAGATTTTATTATTTATTTGATGGAGAGAGAGATCACAAGTAGGCAGAGAGGCAGGCAGAGAGAGAGAGGGAAGCAGGCTCCCCACTGAGCAGAGAGCCGGATGTGGGGCTCGATCCTAGGACCCTGAGATCATGACCTGAGCCGAAGGCAGAGGCTTAACCCACTGAGCCACCCAGGCGCCCCTAATGATCATTTTTTTAAAAGGAGAATGGATTCATGTATTATATTTATTAACTCTAACTTCAAAGAACAAAAGCTTGTCAAGCCTGTCTTATTATTCCCAGTTAACAGATAATGAAACTAGAAGGGTAAGTGATAGCCCCAGTCCTTCTCCTTAGCTTTCACACACGCAATTCAAAGGGAAGTTGCAAAGGAAAATGCAGCATTATAAAAGTACTTAGAGCTCCTTGTTAGGACATAGAAATTAAAGGTATCATAATTTGATTTTTCCTTCTCACCTCCTTTTCCCAGATCTTTCACACCAAAGGGGTGAACTCACATACATGGAGAATGAGAGAAGAGGCAACAAATGTCTCATGAACATGGTAATTAACTCCATGTTACTTTCGAGATTTGAGCATGTGCCAAAGTTGACCCCTCCAATGTAGAGTGAACACTGCTTTGGAAATCATGGAGAATCAGTGCTTCAGAAGCATAATTTATGGGCACAATAGCTAGACAGCAACATTTGCAGTGGAAAATTCCTTTCACTCCCAGGTTAAAAGATGGGGATAATTCTTCTGTACAGGGAAGATGTGCTTGGAAATGTGTAAATAAGAGGGAGGCAGAAACAAATTAAAAGGTGGGGGGAACTATAGAATATTTATATAATCCTGAGCTCTCTTGACAATTTTTTTAAAAGATTGTATTTATTTGAGAAAGAGTGAGTGAGTGAGAGAGAGAGAGCACAAGCCAGGATGGAGAATCCGAGGGAGAGGGAAAAGCAGACTCCCTGGAGAGCAGGGAGCTTGATGTGGGGGGCTTGATCCCAAGACTCCAGGATCATGACCTGAGCCCAAGGTAGACACTTGAATGACTGAACCACCCCATCTCTCGACTATTCCTAGGAAAGGAAACCTACTTGGGGAATTTTCTGTTCTACTTAAAAGGGGAAAATGGTAATAAAGATGTTTCTTTCTCTTGTCAACAGAAGCTGAAACCCCCTTTCCGCCAAATGAAGCAAAGGCTAGTGCATCTTAAATTTTGGCGGGTCATCTGCCACATTTCAAATCAATAGTTTGACCTTTAAATTAAAAATGTTGTGTTAGGGGTGCCTGGGTGGCTCAGTGGTTTAAGGCTCTGCCTTCGGCTCAGGTCATGATCTCAGGGTCCTGGGATCGAGCCCCACATCAAGCCCCGAATCCGGCTTTCTGCTCAGCGAGGAGCCTGCTCCTCCCCCCACCCCTGCCTGCCTGCCTCTCTGCCGGCTTGTGATCTCTGTCAAATAAATAAATAAAATCTTTTAAAAAATGTTGTATTAGTTGTTATGCAAATAAAAAGCCCTATTATCCAAATAGAATCTTGTATTTTTTGTTCTTTTTTTGAATCATGCCTTTTTTTCAAACCTATTCATTTATCAGGATACTTCGGAAAGCTGATTTCAGAATTCTTCCTTTCCCTTGATTAACTATAACTTTTTTTAAACCATGTAACTTGAAAGTATAAAACAACAGTATTGCATTTAAGGAATTCCAAATGGTTATGTGGACTTCTGGTTTGAACTTGCACATGGTCTCTCAAGAGTTACTTATATATGAATGTATACTAGTAATATTTTATTGTGAAGTTTTCATTACTGTTATTTGTAGAACCTAATGTTTTTATTTTTTATTTTTTTTAAAGATTATTTATTTATTTATTTGAGAGAGTGAGAGAGTGAGAGAGCACAGGCAGTGGGAGGGGCAGAGGGAGAGGGAGAGTAGGCTCTGCCCTGAGTGTGAAGCCACAGGTAGGGCTGCATCTCACAACCCTGAGACCATGACCTGAGCCAAAATCAAGTTAGACAATTAACTGACTGCGCCACCTAGTTATTCCTGTTTTTTTTCTAGGTATTCTCTACACCCAACGTGGAGCTTGAACACATGACCCCGAGACCAAAAGTTGCATGCTCGTCTGACTGAGCCAGCCAAGTACTCCAAAACTCATTTTTCAAATTATCAAATGGGGGCACCTGGGTGGTTCAGTTTGTTAAGCATCTGGCTCTTGATTTCAGCTCAGGTCATGATCTCAGGGTTATGGGATCGGGCCCTGCATTGGGTTCAACACTCAGTGGGGAGTCTGTTTGAGATCCTCTCTTTCCCTCTCCTTCCACCCTTTTCCCACATGCTCTTTCTCTCAAATAAATAAAAAAATAAATCTTTAAAAAAATTATGAAATGTTTTATGTATACAGAAAAATAAAGAGAATAATACTATAAACTCCCATATACTTATTGCCCAATGTTGTCAAATCTTAAAAATTTCCCATATTTACTGAAGATCCTTTTTAAAGAAAGAAAGGAAGGAAATTTGACTTTACAGATACAGTTGAAATTTCCTGCCTCCATTCATTTCCCGTCTCCCTTTCTCAGAAGTAGCTGCAATCATGGATTTGAGGACGGACTTTCATTTCCATGCATGTCTTCTTATTTTTACCACACAGGTATTTATCCATAGGACAGTGTTGTGCATATTTTAAGTTTTATTAAATGGCATCATACATTCAGTAGTAGAGGCAGTATAGTGCAATGCAGAGGAGCACCAACATTGGAGCCAGAGGTGGTCTGGAATATCTGCTGTACATGTTACTAGCTGTGTGACCTTGGGCAAATTACTTTCTCTCTCTGTGCCTCATTTTCTCATCTATAAAATGGAAATTCATAAAAATACTTACCTTGTAATGTTGTCTTAAGGATTAAATGAGTTGATACATATAAAGCACTTAGAACATAATAAACTAACCATAATGTATTAACTATTATTCTGCACCTTGCTTTTTCTTACATAACATTTTTGAGATTTACCCATGTAGCAGTAGTTCATTTTCACTACTACATAGCATTCTGTCATATGAATATACAGCAATATATCTCCTCTTCCGTGATGGACATTTAGGTTGTTTCCATTATAAAAAGTACTGTAATGAACATTCTTATACACTTTTTTGTGCACATCTATATGAGAATTTCTCTGGAGTTCTTCATCTTTAACTTTATCAAGTTTTTGTTTTGTTTTGCCATTCCTCCTGCTTGTGTGTGCACACATGCTCTCTGACAAATAAATAAATCTTTAAAAAAATGTATGTTAAAAAAAACCAATGGTGTTTTGACTTTCTAAACATTTGCAGCTACCCTCTTGAGCATTAAAATTACAATTTGGGGGGCGCCTGGGTGGCTCAGTCATTAAGCGTCTGCCTTTGGCTCAGGTCATGATCCCAGGGTCCTGGGATCGAGCCCCACATCGGGCTCCCTGCTCCATGGGAAGCCTGCTTCCCCCTCTCCCACTATCCCCTGCTTGTGTTCCCTCTCTTGCTTTGTCTCTCTCTGACAAATAAACAAATCTTAAAAAAAAAATTACAATTTGGTTGAACTGATGATGTCATGACACCAAATACTGGTCTTATTAATTATTATTATTATTATTATTATCACTTTATTGCCTTTTAATTTTTGCATACTGCTATCTGCAAACTGAAGTATAGACACTAACCTCCAATCAAATAGCATACCAATTCTGCTTTGTATAAAATCAGATTTTTTTATACATAGTGATTGATCATTGTACTTGAAAGTCATACTTCAAAGGTTTCTGAGTTTCATGTCACAACAGCTGTAATGAATGTCTTTTAAAACTCAATTTTGTGGGCGCCTGGGTGGCTCAGTTGGTTAACGACTGCCTTCAGCTCAGGTCATGATCCTGGAGTCCCGGGATCGAGTCCTGCATGAAGGCTCCCAGCTCCATGGGGAGTCTGCGTCTCCCTCTGACCTTCTACTCGCTCATGTTGTCTCTCACTGTCTCTCTCTCAAAAAAATAAATAAAATCTTTTAAAAAAAACCCTCAATTTTGTTATTTCTTCTTGGGAAGAGACTGAATTGGTCAAGTGGGTGTCATATTGGTCTTAACTTGCTGAATGGTAGGTTGTAAACCTTAAGAATGTTTGAACAACTCTTTTTTTTAAAGATTTTATTTATTTATTTGACAGAGACAGGGATCACAAGTAGGCAGAGAGGCAGGCAGAGAGAGAGGGGCAAGTAGTCTTCCCGCTGAGCAGAGAGCCCGATGTGGGGCTTGATCCCAGGACCCTGAGATCATGACCTGAGCCGAATCGAAGGCAGAGGCTTTAACCCACTGAGCCACCCAGGCGCCCCTGTTTGAACAACTCTTAAAGGAATAAAGATCCCAGTTGAAGTCTCTCTGATGACTGGGATCTCAGACTGCTAACCTCCTCTGGTAGTCCTTTTGAAAATGTATCCAAATTTTGTCATTTTCTCATCCTGAAGATTGTAGGGAAGT
>NW_019154137.1:6457051-6468786 GCF_002288905.1 Enhydra lutris kenyoni
CCCCTTCAAAACCCTCAGATTGTTTTTCAGAGTCCATAGTCTCTCATGGTTCACCTCCCCTTCCAATTTCCCTCAACTCCCTTCTCCTCTCTAACTCCCCTTGTCCTCCATGCTATTTGTTATGCTCCACAAATAAGTGAAACCATGTGATAATTGACTCTCTCTGCTTGACTTATTTCACTCAGCATAATCTCTTCCAGTCCTGTCCATGTTGCTACAAAAGTTGGGTATTCATCCTTTCTGATGGAGGCATAATACTCCATAGTGTATATGGACCACATCTTCCTTATCCATTCGTCCGTTGAAGGGCATCTTGGTTCTTTCCACAGTTTGGCGACCATGGCCATTGCTGCTATAAACATTGGGGTACAGTTGGCCCTTCTTTTCACTACATCTGTATCTTTGGGGGTAAATACCCAGTAGTGCAATTGCAGGGTCATAGGGAAGCTCTATTTTTAATTTCTTGAGGAATCTCCACACTGTTCTCCAAAGTGGCTGCACCAACTTGCATTCCCACCAACAGTGTAAGAGGGTTCCCCTTTCTCCACATCCTCTCCAACACACGTTGTTTACTGTCTTGCTAATTTTGGCCATTCTAAGTGGTGTAAGGTGGTATCTCAATGTGGTTTTAATTTGAATCTCTCTGATGGCTAGTGATGATGAACATTTTTTCATGTGTCTGATAGCCACATGAAAAAATGTTCATCATACGCAATTTCTGATAGCCTTTATATTTTGCATTTTCTTGTGCCAATAATTGATACACTTCTCTTTTAAGAATATCTAAATGGCTATACTGTTTTGCTTTGTGAAGTGACTTTAAATTTGTTCTCAAAGTGTTCTGTAAACCATATTTAAATCTGAAAAAATAAAATCTCAGTAGAGATTCCAAAGCTGATCTCATTTTATGATTTGGCACCTAGACATTTGGATGTCCAACCCTATGTGAAACAAGTCATCCACTTTCATTGTTGGTAGGCAGTTCTTCATTTACAGCTCTAAGAAAATATATGTCAGGTTTTATGGCTTTGTAAATAAATCTAAAAGCATCTTTGAAAAAAAGAAGTCTCTATGAAAGCCATTCTAAACTAATGGATATATCAAATGTCTACTGAGCACCAAGTTTTACTTATCTACTATGCTGGATAGTTGTTCCTATTCTCAAAATGAGTAAGCATACTAAATTTGGCTAGGAAGCAGAAGACAATGATCCAGTATCTAAATGTGGTCTGGAAAAGTGTGTTCCCTAGTGGTATAGAGAAATACCTGAGGGCTTGGAGATGAGAGGACTATGGTGTTGCTCCTAGCTCTGTCACTGGACATTGTATTATACTGGGGACATTCATATCTTGACTCTTCAGCTTCTCCTCTGAAAAATGAAGATATGGTTCATATATACTATGGAGTATCCATCAGAAGAGATGAATACCCAACTTTTGTATCAACATGGACAGGACTAGAAGAGATTACGCTGAGTGAAATAAGTCAAGCAGAGAGAGTCAATTATCATATGGTTTCACTTACTTGTGGAGCGTAAGGAATAACATGGAGGACACTGGGAGATGGAGAGGGAAGTGAATTGGGGGAAATCGGCGAGGGAGAGGAACCATGAGAGACTGTGGACTCTGAGAAACAAACTGAGGGTTTTGGAGGGGAGGGGGGTGTGGGGTTGGGTGAGCCTGGTGATGAGTATTAAGGAGGGCATGTATTGCCTGGAGCACTGGGTATGGTGCATAAACAATGAATTTTGGAATGTTGAAAAATATTAAATTAAATTAAATTAAAAAAAAACACTATAGAGTGCAAAGAAAAGTGGGGGGCGCTGGTCTGGATGCTCTTCTATGTATCTTCTAGACAATTATATGAACTGTAAGGAAGGGACCAATGTGGATTGTAGTACTCAAGAGAGATGTTAAAGAGAACATGAAGCTTCACAAAGTCCCATGAAGAATTCAGGTGCTTGGGAGGCGAGCTCTGTTTAGGCATAACTGGATTGGTTCTTACTGCTAGATATGATTGCTTTTATAGTGTATACTAAATAACTGCAAAACTAGAATAATGTATATATTTCCCTACTTTCTTGGGTGGATAAATTTGAAATGTATTTTCAGATGATTAGAGGATGGTGTATTAAAATATATTATTGGGGCGCCTGGGTGGCTCAGTGGGTTAAGCCTCTGCCTTCGGCTCAGGTCATGATCTCAGGGTCCTGGGATCGAGTCCCGCATCGGACTCTCTGCTCAGCGGGGAGCCTGCTTCCTCCTCTCTCTCTACCGGCCTCTCTGCCTACTTGTGCTCTCTCTCTGTCAAATAAATTCTAAAAAAAAATATTATTATTCTTTCTACTATTATAATTGTTGAGTGTTTAAGATCACTAGGTTTTTTTGTTAATGTATCAACTCAGGTTAAAAAAAAACAGAATTGTGTTAAGTCTATCAATTATAACACAAAAAATTTCATGACTCTGGAACTTATCCTTGATTTTGATCCATGGTAAATATGTTTTAACAACTGGCTCTCCATGGGGGAAAATAGCCCTAATCTCTTGCATTTACTGGTTTTCATGGTGTAAATGCTCTCACCATGTCTGATTTCAAGATCCCCATGTGAGTTCACTAACTGAAGTTGGGAGGATGTCCACACTCAGCTCTTGTGAGTCAGTGCTAGCAGGTCTAACATACCACCATAATATGTATCATGTATATGAGGAATATATTTACCTTTCTTTCTGACCCATCAGAGTATAAGTTGCTGGGGCGCCTGGGTGGCTCAGTGGGTTAAAGCCTCTGCCTCTGCCTCAGGTCATGGTCTCAGGGTCCTGGGATGGAGCCCCACATCGGGCTCTGCTCAACAGGGACCCTGCTTCCCATCTCTCTCTCTGCTTGCCTCTCTGCCAGCTTGTGATCTCTCTCTTTCTGTGTCAAATAAATAAGTAAAATGTTAAAAAAAAAAGAGTATAAGTTGCTGACATAATGCCTCCTTTACCCTTAAATACTTCAGTGTGTATGTCTCAAGAATAAAGACAGTGGGGCGCCTGGCTGGCTCAGTCAGGGAGCATGCAACTGTTCATCTCAGGGTCTTGAGTTTGAGCTGCACGTTGGGTGTAGAGATTACTTAAAAAAAAAAATGAAGACAACCTCCTAGTAACTATAATATGACTATCAAAATCAGGAAATTAACATTGCCACAATATTATTATATAATGTATTAGACCTTATTCAAATTTTGCCAATTGTCCCAATAATAAATAGCCTTTATAGCTTAAAAAAAGGGTTTGGTCCAGAATCTAATCCAGTATTGTCTATATTTTGGGGATAAAATACATTTTCTCAGAAGTTTCTTCTTCCACTTTGCAATTCTCCCTTCATCTTTTCTTCACACTTCTTAATCTTTCCACAAACAGTTCTAGCATTAATTTCTAGTGTCTAACATTAGAAGTGTTATCAGCATATAACAGTAAACTTGCTACCAATGATAGACATCAAATGCTTACAGCGGTTCAAGTGTTTGAATTTTACTTAATGTTGGTAGTTACTAACACCAAATACACTTAAATTCAAGATATAGTCTTTGCTGTTATTAATGTTAGTGTCCCTCCTAGGCATTAATTAATATGATCTTGGCTTTAAAAAAAATTTATTTGAGAGAGAGGAAGGGAGGGGCAGAGGGACAGGGAGAGGGAGAAAGGGTCCTAAGCAGACTCCACCCTCAGTTCAGAGCCCGCTCTATCTAAAGACCCTGAGACCAAGACCTGAGCTGAAACCAAGAGTTGGATGCCCAACTAACTGCACCACCCAGGTGCCCCTGATCTTGGCTTTATAAGCTTACATGAATGCCAATAAAAGAGAATCTTGAAAAAAAGACAGCCGTATTGGAGATCTTGGGCAATGCTGATTTTAACCAAATCACTTTCACTCATCTAGGAAAATAGGTAAAAAATGTTAATTTTGGGGTGCGTGTGTGTGTTTGTCTGTTATTCTGCTAACAATGATGCTTCTGCTGCCAAAACTAGTGCTATTTCTATAAAAAGGAATGCCCACCAAAGAGTTCTACAACAGCAACAAACAAAAAGAATAATGTAATCATAGAATGTGTATAGGTATAAACTGATAAATATCTCCTGAACACATTGAAAACTCCTGCATCACAATAGGACCTATAAAATAATCCATAAGGGGCACCTGGGTGGCTCAGTCTGTTAAGCGTCTGCCTTTGGCTCAGCTCATGATCCTGGGGTCCTGGGATTGAGCCCCATGTCAGGCTCTCTGCTCAGTAGGGAGCCTGCTTCCCCCTCTGCCTCTGCCTGAGGCTCCCCCTGCTTGTGCTCTGTTAGTAAATAAATAAAATAGTTTTTAAAGATTTTATTTATTTATTTGACAGAGAGAGAGAGAGATCACAAGTAGGCAGAGAGGCAGGCAGAGAGAGAGAGAAGCAGGCTCCCTGCTGAGCAAAGAGCCCGATGCAGGGCTCGATCCCATGACCCCAAGACCATGACCTGAGCTGAAGGCAGAGGCTTAACCCGCTGAGCCACCCAGGTGCCCTAAATAAATAAAATCTTAAAAAAATAAAACAATCCATAAGTCTGAGTTAATAGGTGTGCCTGTGTCTTGTAAGTCTTTTTTGTTGTTGTTTACTAAATGTTGGCACTCAAAAAATAATGCAAATGTCATCTGTCTGTGCAACAAATCCTATGACATGTTTAACTATTTAATACAAATAACTAGGACTAGTGACAGCACTGAGTGATGAAAGAATTGGCTACTGATAGGAATGGATTATTTTGGCTAGTATTTCTCAAATGATTTAAGCAGAAGACAGAAGGCAGTTTTTTTCCCTGAAATTTCCAGATATTCATACTAAGTTTCTACTTTGCTTCCATGGAGATCTGGCCAGTGAAAAGCTATGTCTCTATATGCAAAAAAAAAAAAAAAAAAAAAAAAAAAGAAAAGAAAAATAGAATGGATTATCAAATAAGGACAAAAAGATGCTCACTGTAATTATCATCTTATTTCAGACCAAAAATCACGTGTACCCTATCTAGACCCTGACTACATTTTTATTTCCACTGTTCAGTCCAAGCCCCATCTACCTTGAAAGACGACTTCACTACCTCCATTTTGACCTTTAGCTTTCTAATTGATTAAGTTCCTTTCCAGCTTAACTCTTAACTCAGGCAAAAGTCCCAGTGGGCAAAGCATCCTGGGATGGGAACTGAAACTACCCCCTCAAGCAATAAGGTCTGCCCTGAGCCAGCAAGACCCCGCATGACTGACCCCAGGACAATGATCAACCTGACCTTTCCTGTCCACCTGCTTGTACCCTCCGACCTTTGTCCCACATTTTCCTTACATGAACCTGAAAGGATTTTCAGCACTGTGGAAACAGTCTCTGAGATGTTAGTCCACTGTCTTCCCGGTGGTGGCCTCTCTGAAATAAATCCTTTTATTTTTTCATCACCAACCCTTTCTCCGCCTTCGGATTTTGTTGGTGGCAAGTGGCTGAACCTGATCTGTTCGGGACCCTGTGTCAGGTGCTCTTGCCTTTGCGCCCCGGCTAGAACTTCTTAGGTTGTCTATCCCTTTCCAATCCACCATCTGGAGACATCTTTCTTAAACGTCAAGCTGAGCACGTTGCTTCTATGGCACTCCATTGTCTGTAGATAGCAAGCTCATTCCTTAGCATGGGCATTTGGTGGTGGAGGTGGGGGGCTGTGATTGGGATCCTGTGTATGCATGTCTCCAGCATAAACTTCTCCAGCTCTCCTTTTAATAGAGCTCTTTGCCCTCCACTTCCCAGTTGTTAGCCAAACTAATTGTGGTTCCAGGAGGAGAGGGGCTCTCTGTTTTGACATTCCATGTCTTTGTTCACACTCCTCCCGGAGCAAAGCTCTTTATCTTTTGTTTGCCTAATGAACACTATGTAATTTCAACTCTTAACTCCCTTATAAAGCCTTTTCTGACTCATGCCCACATTCACCTTTGTACACACAATCTATTTTGTCAGTCTTCTATAATAGCATCTATAACACTTGATTGAATTTATTTGATCCTGACTATCTTTTCTTAATAGGTTGCAAGCTCTTTGAGGTCAAGCACCATGAATTATTCATCTTTGTATCACCAGCCTGTAGCCTATTCTGTGTCTGGCACCTAGGAGGTACTCAAAAAATACTATTGAATGAGGAACAATTGTTAACTAAAATTGCCTAGAAAGCTACTGTCCAGTACATAGCCACTAGTCACATGTAGCTATTTACATTTAAGTTTTAATTAATTAAAATTAAAAAACAGTTCCTTGGGCCGCCTGGGTGGCTCAGTTGTTAAGCATCTGCCTTTGGCTCGGGTCATGATCCCAGGGTCCTGGGATCAAGCCCTGAATTAGGCTCCTTTCTCGGCAGGAAACCTGTTTCTCCCTCTCCCACCCCCCCTGCTTGTGTTCCCTCTCTCGCTGTCTCTCTGTCAAATAAATAAATAAAATCTTTTAAGAAAATGCAGTTCCTCAGTCACACTACCTACATTTCAAGTGCTCTATAGCTACTTGTGTGTATCATACCAGGCAGCACAGATTACAGAAATTTCCATCATCACAAAAAGTTCCACTACATAGTGCTGATCTGGAAAATTCTTTATTTTCCCATTTCAATTTAATAAATATTGATTTTCTGCTATATGCTAACATTTGTGCTAGCCATGGTGGTTATAGCAAATGTGAACAAAATACAAATACTATTGTGATTATTATTTGCGAGGCATTTGAAATCTGGTAGGAGAAACCTCATAAAATGAGATTATTTCCGTATTGGGACATGGGGGGGGGGCTTCATGGAGATTTTCTCACTTAAGCTGGGCATTTAAGGATGAAGAGAATTTGAATAGGGCAAATCTTGGGAAAGGAGACAAAAGTGTATGAGCAAATGTACAGAGGTGGGAAAGTACTAGGAAAATGGGAAGTAATCTAGTTTGTTCAGAAAGTATGGTATGTGAGCTGGGAGTAGTTGTTTAGTTTATTCCGTCGTTCCTTTAATCATTCAACAAATATTTTTTCAGCACCTATCCTATTTCAGGCTCTATTCTAAGTGCTAGGGATAAACAGTGACCTATACAGACATTGCCCCAGCAGAGTTCAGAGTTACGAGCAATGAGATTTGGATAAGACTGTGGAAGGCACTGAAAGCTAGAGTTTGTACTTTGTTCCTCTGGCCCTCACACTCAAAGTGTGGACTTTAGACTAGCTGCACGGGCTGGGCCTGACCTGGGAGTTTGTTAGAAATGCAGAATCTCAGGTCCCACCCGAACCTCAAACCTATTGAATCACAATTTGCACTTTAGCAAGATCTCCAGCTCACCCTTTTTTAAAAATTTATTTTTTATTATGTTCAGTTAGCCAGCATATAGTAGCACATCATTAGTTTTTGATGTAGTGTTCAATGATTCGTTAGTTATGTATAACACCCAGTGCCTGTCACAACACATGCCCTCCTTCTTTTTTTAAAGATTTTATTTATTCATTTGATAGAAAGAGACAGAGAGAGCACAAAAAGGGAGAGAGGCAGAGGGAGAAGGAGAAGTAGACTCCCAGCTGAGCAGGGAACCCAACAAGGGGCCCGATTCCAGGATCTGGAGATCATGACCTGAGCCGAAGGCAGACCCTCAACCATCTGAGCCACCCAGGTGCCCCAAAATGTGCCCTCCTTAATACCCATCACCCTGTTACCCTATTCCCCACCCCCTTCCCCTCTGAAACCCTGTTTCCCAGGGTCCATAGTCTCTCATGGGTCTTCTCCCTGTTTGATTTGTCACCCTTCAGATTTCCCTCCCTTCTCCTATGGTTCTCCATTGTATTGTTTATGTTCCACAAATGAGTGAGACCGTATGATAATTGTCTTTCTTTGCTTGACTTACTTCACTTAGCATAATCCCCTCTAGTCCTATCCATGTTGATGCAAATGGTGGGTATTCATCCTTTCTGATGGCTGAATAATATTCCATTGTATATATGTACCACATCTTCTTTAACCATCTGTTGAAGATTATCCTTAAGCACATTAACATTCGAGGAGTATTGTTCAAGGCCAACTGAGCCAGTAAGAGAGTCTGCAAATGAATGAGTTAAAGTAAAGGAGGAAGAATGGAGCAAGTAAGTAAGTATGACAGTAGGAAGTAAAGTGGTATTCTAATCAGTTCTGGGTCGGATGCAAAAGAAATTGGACATGGGTCTATTACTGTAGCTCAGATAAGAAGTGGGAGGGGTTGGATGTGAGGGACAATCAATCCTTTGTGTACAGATACAGCTTCAGTTCCATTAACTCATACTGGAAATATTGTATGTTACTCAAAGTGAAAAAATATCAGCAAATTCAATAATAAGGTTTTTTTTTTAAAGATTTTATTTATTTGTCAGAGCGAGAGAGGGAGAGAGAGCGAGCACAGGCAGACAGAATGGCAGGCAGAGGCAGAGGGAGAAGCAGGCTCCCTGCCAAGCAAGGAGTCTGATGTGGGACTCGATCCCAGGACGCCGGGATCATGACCTGGGCCGAAGGCAGCTGCTCAACCAACTGAGCCACCCAGGCGTCCCAATAATAAGGTATTTGAGATGTCTTAGAAGATGCCATCTATTCGTTTTGGACAAGGCCTATCGGTATGTCTACTTCCTGTTGACACCACAGGTCCAAAGTGTACTCCTGAATGTCACAGTATCAGGCCCTTAATCATACAAATTCATACAGGGGTTATGATAAGGATTTCAGAAATTAAATCACTATATCAAAGTTCACAAAACCTAGAAATTCAGTTTATTAATATATAGTAGAGTAATTACCTTTCCACTAACCAGAGATTTTTCTCTTATTACCAACATTAATTTTTTTTCAAGTTTCTATTTATTTATTCATTTAAGTGATTGCTACACTCAACCACAGGACTCAAACTCATGACCCTGAGATTAGTAATCACATGCTCTTCCGACTGAGCCAGTCAGGTGCCCCAGCACTCAATTTTTTATGACAAATTTTTAATTTTGAAATAGTTTAGGACTCACAAGAAGTTGCAGAAATAATAGATAATTCCCATGTACCCTTCATGCAGCTTTTCCCAATGATAATAGCTTATGTAACCATAGTACATTGTCAAACCCAGGAAACGGACACTGATACAGTACTATTAGCTCAAATACAGACCTTATCCAATTTCACATTTTTTCATGCACTTGTGTGTGTGTGTGTGTCTGTGTGTTTGCAGTTCTATGAAATTTTATAATGTGTTGATTTAAGTAAACATCACAATCAGAATATACAACTGTTTCACCATTGCAAAGAAACCCCCTCCCATTACCCCTTAATAGTCACACACTTTCCTCAACCCTAGCCTTTGGCAACCACTGATCTCTTCTCCATCACTGTAATTTTGACATTTTGAGACTATCACATAATGGAATCACGTGATGTGTAAATTCTTTGAGATTGGCTTTTTCCGGTAAGCATAATGCTCTTGAGGTTCATCTAAGGTGTCCCATATATCAGTAATCCTTTTGATGGCTAAGTAGTATTCCACTGTTTGACCATATCACAGTTTAACCATCTGCTGGCTGATGGACATTTGGATTGTTTCTTGCTTTTGACTTTCAAAAGTAAATCTCCTATGGGCATTTGTATGCAGGTTTTTGAGTAAACATACATTTTCATTTCTCTAGGATAAGTGCTCAGGACTAAGAGACCAAGATTGCTGGGTCATATGGTAAGTATATGTTTAACTTTATAAGAAAGTACCAAATTGTTTTCCAGAGTAACCAGGATTAGATTTTTTAAAATATTTTATTTATTTATTTGACAGAGAGAGAGAGAGATCACAAGTAGGCAGAAAGGCAGGCAGAGAGAGAGGAGGAAGCAGGCTCCCTGCTGAGCAGAGAGCCCAACGAGTGGGGCTCCATCCCAAGACCCTGAGATAATGACCTGAGCTGAAGGCAGAAGCTTAACCCACTGAGCCACCCAGGTGTCCCCCAGGATTAGATTTTAAAAATCACATAAGTAACATCCACTTACTGTAAAAGAATTCACACAAGGTAGCAACGTATAAAGTAAAGTAAAAGTAAAATGTAAATTTTAAAGTAAAATGACAAATCCTGGAAGCTTACACAACCTCTTTCCTGAGAGGTAATTGTCATTAGTTTTCTATATATTCTTTTTTTGAAGATTTTATCTATTATATGAGAGACTGAGAGAGAGAGAGAGAGAGTACATGAGAGAGGGGAGGGTCGGAGGGAGAAGCAGACTCCCTGCAGAGCTGGGAGCCGGATGTGGGAGTCAATCCTGTGACTCCAGAATCATGACCCAGGGGCGCCTGGGTGGCTCAGTGGGCTGGGCCACTGCCTTCAGCTCGGGTCATGATCTTGGGGTCCTGGGATCAAGTCCCGCATGGGGCTCTTTGCTCAGCGGGGAGCCTGCTTCCCTCTCTCTCTCTCTCTGTCTGCCTCTCCATCTACTTGTGATCTCTCTCTGTCAAATAAATTAAAAAAAAAATCTTAAAAATAAATAAATAAATAAATAAAAAACAAAAAAACAAAACCAAAACAAAACAGAATCATGACCTGAGCTAAAGGCAGTCGTTTAACCAACTGAACCACCCAGGTGGCCCAGGTTTTCTATATATTCTTTAAGAATGTTTTATGCAGGGATGCCTGGGTGGCTCAGTTGGTTAAGCCACTGCCTTCGGCTCAGGTCTTGATCCCAGGGTCCTGGGATTGAGTCCTGCAAAGGGCCCCTTGCTCAGCAAGGAGCCTGCTTCTCTCTCTGCCTCTGCCTGCCACTCTGCCTGCTTGTGCTCTCTCTCTCTTTCTCTCTAACAAATAAATAAATAAATAAATAAAAAAAGAATGTTTTATGCATATGTAAGCACATATGTGTGTATATAAATATATATATTCACAAATGGGGTCATACTATCTAAGTTATTTACAAATTATTTTTTCACTTAACATATCTTAGATGTTTTGGGTGTCAGTAGATAAATATGTACGTGCTTTTAAATATTGTTTTTAATTTTAAGTAGGCTCTACAGCCAATGTGGGGCTTGAACTCATGACCTCGAGATCAAGAGTCTCATGCTCTACCAACTAAGCCAGTCAGATGTCCCTGTAGTTAACTGCTTAAATGGAAATAGGACCCCATTGTATGGATGTATAATTTCTTTAACCAATTCCCTAAATGATGCCATTTCTATTTTCAGTTTCTCTTTATTACAAAGCTATGATGAAAGTTTTACTACATAGATCTTTGTGTAATTTGTACAAGCGTATCTGCATGATAGTTTCCTAGAAATAGAAGTGTTAGGCTAATTTTACATTTTGCTTTTTAAAAAAAATATATTTTATTTATTTATTTGGCAGAGAGAGAGAGAGAGAGAGAGAGAGCGCGCACAAGCAGCGGGAGTTGGAGGCAGAGGGAAAGGGAGAAGCAAGCTCTCCACTCAGCAGGGAGCCTTATGCAAGGCTTGGTCCCAGGACCTTGGGATCAGGATCTAAGCCTGAAGCAGAAGCTCAACTAACTGAGCCACCCAGGCGCCCCTAATTTTACACTTTATATGTTGAGATATCTTGTTGTTTTTTTTTTTAAAGATTTTATTTATTTATTTGACAGAGAGAGATCACAAGTAGACAGAGAGGCAGGCAGAGAGAGAGAGAGAGAGGGAAGCAGGATCCCTGCTGAGCAGAGAGCCCGATGCGGGACTCGATCCCAGGGCCCT
>NW_019154137.1:6468886-6602611 GCF_002288905.1 Enhydra lutris kenyoni
TAAAGATTTTATTTATTTATTTGACAGAGAGAGATCACAAGTAGACAGAGAGGCAGGCAGAGAGAGAGAGAGAGAGGGAAGCAGGATCCCTGCTGAGCAGAGAGCCCGATGCGGGACTCGATCCCAGGACCCTGAGATCATGACCTGAGCCAAAGGCAGTGGCTTAACCCACTGAGCCACCCAGGCGCCCCGAGATATCTTGTTTTTAAACAATTCCCACCAATGGTATATGAGAATTCTTAGTTCTTCACTGACACTCAATGTTACCCAAATTTTTCATCTCTGCCGTAGGCAAAGTGTATTTAATTTGTAGGACATAGTGGTGAATGAAGTTGAGCATTGTTTTATGTATTTATTAGCCACCTACATTTCTTTTTTAAAAAAATTCATTTGAGGGGCGCCTGGGTGGCTCAGTGGGTTAAAGCCTCTGCCTTTGGCTCAGGTCATGATCCCAGGGCCTTAGGATCGAGCCCCGAATTGGGCTCTCTGCTCGGCGGGAAGCCTGCTTCCTCTTCTCTCTCTGCCTACTTGTGATTTCTGTCTGTCAAGTAAATAAATAAAATCTTTAAAAAAATTCATTTTAGAGAGAGAGAGTATGCCCGTGAGTGGGGAGGGGCAGAGGGAGAGGGAAGAGGGAGAAAGAATCTGATGCAGCCTCTGCACTGATCACAGAGCTCAACTCAGGACTCTATTCCACCACCAGGAGATCATGACCTGAGCTGAAACCAAGAGTGGGAAGCTCAACCAGCTGAGCTACCCAAGCGCCATCTGCATTTCTTATCCATTAAGTTGACTCTTTATATCTTTTCTCCATTTTTCTACTGGAGTATTTTTATCTTATTGATTTGTGAGAGTTCTTCACATGTATTATGCCTTTTCCTTTCATATAGCAAATATATTCTGCTTATACTTCATCTTTTGACTTTGTTTATGGTATTCTGATATACATAATTTTAGATTTCTGTGGACTCAAATTTATCCATCTTCAGGCTTCTGGATTTTAGGACACATTTAGAATGGTGTTAGAAAATACAGAATATGTATACATGCTGCTTAGTACTCTAGGCTATCTAGGAAACTTAATTTATAATCAGAAGCTTGTTCCATTTGTATAGATGAAGTTGAAGAGAACTATGGGATACTTTATTCAGATTATGGTAAGGCTAGAAGATTATCTCTGCTACACTGTGGGGTGTGCATTTCTAGCGACCAGAATATTTTTGCATCAAATAGTGTCTTATCCCTTAGATAGCATCAAACGTTCTAAGTATTCAACTTTCCTTTTTCTTATTTCTCATCAGGCACCAAAAACTTCTGTCATTAAGATACACACACACACACACACACACACACACACACACACACACACACTATATATATATATTTAAAGATTTTATTTATTTACTTGACACAGAGAGAGACCACAAGTAGGCAGAAAGGCAGGCAGAGAGAGAGGGGGAAGCAGGCTCTCAGAGAGCCCAATGCAAGGCTCGATCCCAGGACCCTGAGATCATGAGATCATGACCTGAGCCAAAGGCAGAGGCTTAACCCACTGAGCCACCTAGGCGCCCCCTGTCATTACAATATGATGATTTTTTTCCATGACGGATAGGTTACAACATAATTAGATTAAAGCTTATTTTCTGTCAGTTACATATTTCATTTGATGGCATTTTCTCACTTTGTCCTCAAATTCCCAAGGTTTACTCTTCTTTCAGGACCCTATGAAATAAATTTCACTTCTTCGGATAGAACTGGGGCACATAGCACTGTGATCTGCACACACCGAAGGCTCAATAAATATTCTTGTGAATAAGCTCTAGAAAGAGAGGCTACTGTGAAACATACTTAAATATCAGTATAAATTTGCTATGCAATTTTTTCTGATGTTACACCAGTTACAGTTATTAATTTTCTTCTATGGTATTTTTCACAAGATGAAAATAAGTTTACTAAAAAGGAACTTTTCAAAGTATAAAATTGTTTAAAATCTCAGCTGCTACACAATCAGACAAGAATGTGAATTTATAAGATAGATGCAATACTGTTTGTACCACGTACTATATAATGTGATGTTTGGAGCAGAAAATCAGTAGTTTTCAGCTAATACTAAGACAGGAAATCATTGAATATCAATTGATATTAAATTGGCACAACTGAACTAAATTAATGTAAAATGATTTGGTATAGAGCCCAATTTTTCTATTACTTTAAGTGGAATTTTGCATTAACTTATATAACTGTAAATTTTCCACTACTCCCTATTTAATGTTCTAGCTGCATCATTCTGTAACTTGAATCTATTAAAAACTGTATAATATTCTACCAAAGATGGTCTATAAAAGAAATGGAAATTTATTTTGAATAGTATTCCACTCCCGAAAGCTTTAGAGGTAAGTAAAAATGTCTCGGATTTTATTTGTTATTGATATTTAGATGTTTCTGTTTAACTTTTATTGTTCAGTTGATTAAATATACCATAACTCTTTTTTAAAGTTGCAGGAAAAAAACAGTAAGCACAGAGAATGGGAAACTAAAACAAGTGTGGAATATAATTTGAGGGCTGAGATTAATCATTATATTGCATTAGGAATGCTTTAGAGGTGATACCGGGTGAAATCTCCACGATTCACAAGGGTCTTTCGTTTCTCGTCATTTAGAAAATTTGTCTTGTTATTAAATACATTTATTCCTTTTCTTCTAATTAAAAAGTAATATTAAAGGAATATTCAAACCAAAAATTTTTAAAAAAGAAAGAGGAACTAAGAGCTCTTAGCTATACACTATTGTATGAATCCGAGAACTTCTTTAACAGCAATGGAGACACTGTAAAAGGTCACTTCTTCCTGTCCTAGGAAAAGCGGCGCTTTCGGAGGGGACAGGCCCTCCCTGAGTTTTTTTCTCCCCCGCGTCGAGAGCTCTCGGCGGTTAAAGGTCCGGGAGGCTGGATTCAAAACAAACAAACAAAAAAAATAAAAAGGGTGATAAAGACTTGCGTTAACTGGGGGTCAAAGGAGCGCAAGGGGTCTTTTTGCACTTCACCTTGGAGGAGGGGTGAAGAAGCAGGGTAAGAAGGAGCCAAAATTCTTAAAGTCGCAAGGCCGCCGGGTCCCACGTTTCCAGGAACACGGTGGATAATCGAGGAAGGCGGGGGAAAACGGGGTAGGTACCCCTCGACTTCTTCAACCCAAATTTCGAATTCCCTCCACTTTGCTCCGTCCCGTTTCTTCCCCCCACCCCGCCCCAGGAGTCAATAAATTGGTCGAGCGCCCGGCCTAGGCTCGTAGCCCAGTTCCTTAAGTCTCTTAGACCCTAGAGAGAAAGACCACGTTTTCTGGGAGACAGGAATAGTGGGCTGTAAAAAAACAATTTTTTTTCTCCAGTGTCAAGTCTTCCTGGTGGAGAATCGGCTTGCTTTCCCTCCACAGCCGAAGCAGAAAGCAAACAAAATAAAACAGAAACTCAAAAAGCAAACCCCCTAAATCACTTAAGATCAGGTGCCAGAGTTCCGCGAGTAGAGTTGTTTTGGTGGTAAGGAGTAGGGACGGCGGGGAAGCGAGGGTCTGGAACTAGGACGGAAGGCCCCTCGCTGGGGCGTGTCAGAGGAGGGGACAGGGAAGGGTGATGCCGGACTGGGCTGCCAACCTCGGGCTGCGCGCGGGGCGCAAGGGCCCGGGGGACGAGTCCCGAGCGAGCCCGGTTTCCGATTTCCCACGGTCCGGGGCTCTGCCGGACATCCCTAACGACCTCCTTTCGACCCTCGGCGCGCCCCCCACCCCCATTAAAGAAAGAGGAAACGCGGCCCACTTTGGTCCGCGGCGGAAGCGCTGCCAAACGAATGAGTAAGTCAGGCGCGGGCACGGCACCTTGTTTACCCCACTCGGCGGCGCGCCCCTGCGGGCGCCTCGTTCGCACACGGCGTCGGAGACGCTGAACCCGGGAGGCAGTCGGCCACGATTGGTCGGTGATAGGGAGGAGGACGCTGGGAGACAAGCGTTGCAGTGCCAGCTCTCTACCGCTAGATGCCGCTCCCTCCCAACAGGAGCTGAGCGCGGGTTCGTGGCCGACAGATGGCGCCTGCGCGTTCCATTCGCTTCCAAGTCGCCGAAGAGCGAACACCCCAAACAATCCCGAAGCGCCACCAAAAAAAAAAAAAAAAAAAAAAAAAAAAAAAAAAAAAAAAGAAAAAAAAACCCGCCGGATCCGACCGCCACTTTCAAAACCCCCCACCGCTCTAGAACCGCGGGAGCTTCCGTCCCTGAGTAGAATTCGAGGGTGTAAAGAAGAGGAAGGGGAAAATATCTTGTACCAGCCCAGGGGTGAAGAAGCCCCCGGCCTGAGAAAGAAGGAAGGAGGAGTGGGGGAGGCGAACAGTCTCGTTGCTGCCTCTGTGTACGCTGAGGGGGGAGGTAAGTTATAAAATGGCGGAGGCGAAGCTTCTAGAAGTTTGGAGGGGCACCCGGAGGGCGCGGGGCCCACTGTGAGGTGTGTATGGTTGAAATAGGGCGCGAGAGAGGAGTTGGGAGGGAAAGAGAATGGGCACTCTGTTGCCATTTAATTTCCCCTCTACTCCTTTTGCCCCCAGCGGGGGCAGCCATGGAGCGGGTGGCTAAGTCAAGACGGGGAGAAGCCTCCCCGTCCCCGTGTAACCCCCAACCCTTCTTTCTGCCTTCTCCCCGCAAGTGGCTACCTCAACACTACCAAGGAACTTCCAGCCCCCCTTCCTCCCTACCTCCTACTCCTAGAGTGGCTTTCTACTGCACGGCTCTTCTTTTCGACTACCCTCGCTGAAGATTTTCTCTTCCTTCCCTCGCCCAACTCTCCCTCGGGGCCTCCACGGAGACCCCCCCCCCCCCCAATGGGTGGCCCAAAATGGAGAACGCGGAGCAGCGCAAGATGGAGGCTCCGCTTCTCTGTGTAGCATTAGATTTAGGTGCCTTTTCTCCGGCAGGCTCTTAAGCCTGGGAGAGCCCAAACTGGAGGTGGGGTGGCGTGCGAGCCGTAGTCGGGGGAGGAAAGCCGGGGAGGCCGTGGCTGGGGTGGGGGAGAGCGCGGTATCGTGGTGAGGGGAAGGAAGAGAGCAAAATGGTGGTGCTGGGAACCTAGGGGGGAGGGGAGAAGCGGAGGCTCAGTTGTGTATATTTGGGCCTCGGACCGAGGGAGGCGAGGGAAAATCTACTCTGATCACACCCCTCCCTCGTGCCCCCTCCCTTCTCCCTTCCCCTCTTTCCTTTCCTCCCTCCCTTCGCTCCCTCCCTCTCTTCCTCCCTTCCTAGAGAGGGAACAACATTCATGTGACGGGCCCCTCTGCTTCTCCCCCGCCCCATCATCTCCAGCGCGTGGTGGGGGAACTGCTTGGGAAAGCGATTGGCATCGATCTCTCCATCCCTTCCGAGGCCCGACTTCGGTCAGTTTTCTTCGGGCAACAATTTTATAAATAGGCTGGGGTCTGGCGGTGTTGGCCCCCGCGTGCAGACCTTGCCCCGAAGGGGGCCCTGCCTGCCTGGCATGGGAGGAGGGGGGAAGGGCGGGAGTGGAAGGCTGTTTGTTGGGGGGTTTTGGCGCCACTTTTGTTTTAGTTTTAGTGCTGCTTTTCGTTCCCACCCCCACCCGCACTGTCTTTCTCAAGGCACGAACTGAGCTGATCCTTGCCCCAGGTAGGCAGCTTCTGCTTTTTCCCTCCACACTTTTATTCTTGCTTGGGGTTGACTTTCTTTTTTCTTCTCTCGCGTACCCAGTGATCTGTGGACGGCGATTTTAGCAGGAAAAGGGTCTGATGGGCCATGGGAGAGAGAAGGTGTGGGAAACAGCATCAAGTAGTTCCGCAAAACTTTGAGCCCCGTTCCCATTTTCTTCTGGCCTACATTCGTAAACGTATTGTTGATTTCTGCCTTTTTTTTTTTCCTCGTCGCGAGAAGGTCTTGTTTTGCCTTTAGTTTTTTATAAACCGCTGTACTTTCGACATTTAGTTTCCGCTCTCCCTTGGTGTGTATGTCATTTTATTTTTAATTCTGAACTGTAATGGGTTTTATCGTGAGATTTTTCGTGCTGCAGTGTTCAGCTTTAATTTTTAATATTGCATTAGTAGTTTCATCCGGTTTGTGAGACTTTCTCCTCCGTGGCCTAGAAATGTTTTATATGTTGTTGCCTACCACCCCTCCCTTCCCTCTCCCTCCGCCTTTCTCTTGGATGTAGTTTCTTAATTGAGGGTCATGGAGCTTGATTAAATGGTTATTTACAGTTTACACGGTATATCTATTAGAAACTTTTGATCTGTGGGATTAGGTTTAAGTAAACGAAAAGCTTGTGTTGCTTTGAAATGGTTCCTTAAAATGCGCGGGCCGCCCCCCCCCACCCCCGGTAAAGCCCCATCTTCCCCTCGTACTGGAGTGTAAATTCCATACCCCTTTTCTCCCACGGACCGCCGTATTTCACGGCAGCCACACCCTGTATTTGTCTCTGTGGATTGGACTCATTATCAGCTTAATTTAGTGACTCTTAAACCACCATGATGGGACTTGCTTAAGCACGAAGCTTCTTTTCCTGTTTAGTCCTAGTGGTTAGTGTCGAAAGAGGAATAATCGAGGTTTCTTGATGAAACCTTGTGCGGTCCAACCTCTGCCTTTTTTCTGTTGTCTTTTTTCCTACTCCGGGCTGTTGGCGGTGTCAGCACCGCTGCTGGGGGCGGGGGTGGAGGGGAGAAAGAGTCGGGTTACCGAAGTGCGTCATTCCTGGCTCTAGCAGGGCCTGCTCGGGAGCTGCTGGTGTTTGTTACTGTCCTCGCAGCACTTTCCTGCCAACCTTCTCTCTCTGCGTATTGGTTAGGAGCAAGAGCAGGAGGCGGTCTTCTAATTCTATCTGTAGCCTAGCGCGTTGCGTTTCAGGGTATATGTGAACTTATTAAAAAAAAAAAAAAACCGGCCCTGGAAAGTGGATACATTTCTGTTTAATGACATACAATTCAGGTAGTTTAGACTTGCTTTCATATATTTTCCAATGAACGATGGGGTTAATTTTGAACATTTTAAACCACTTACATTAAAATGCCTGGTTTTCTTTTTACATTGATATCAATCTATAATTAGGGATCAGAAGGACCAGTTAAGGCATAAGTGTTAAGCGTTTTTTCAAGTGGTTGAATTGTGATTTTATGACACATTATGTTAAATAGTCTCTTTTTTTTCGTTTTGAGCCGAAGTGCTATATGAATGTCAGCTAATTGCAGATGTTTAAGTTCATTTTCATCACATACTCCTTTTTATCCTTGTGGATATAATTTTAAATATGCCCTTTGGATCTTATGGACTTTATTAAAATTCTTAAAGATGGCCATTTCTTTGTTTTTAAACTGAATTCTTAAATTTTCCGCTTAACAAGTAGTTGTGTAGGGTGACAGTTACATTGCTTAATTCTTGATTTCTTGCTAGTCTTTGATACTTCCCTATCTTTGGCTTTTTGTCAGTGTTTTTACTGAGCACAGTGTCTTCTTATAGTTCTTTTCTGAAGATAATAATTGGAGGAGGGAGGGTGGGAGGTAGAGATGAAAAAAAAATGGCCTTGAGTTGATTGTAGCTGGGTGATGACTACAGGAGAGCTCATTGTACTATTATTCTCTACTTTTTTGTGTGTACTTGAAAATTTCCGTAATTAAACAAAAAAATTGAAAAAAGATTTCAAATTGTCTTGGAATTTTGGTGTGATGACATAAAGTTTATATTTACGTATCAGTTACTGCATGGAAAACTTGTCCTTGTATATAAATACTTACACAATGCCTGATATATAAACTTTGAAAAAATACTTAAATTGAACCAATATAGGATAAGCAATATAAGTTCTTACAAATTGGCTGAACTTCAAATGTTTGTAACTTAGTCTGAATGTGGTCAACTTTTAGTTTCTTTTTTTAAGGCTTTGAAAACGGGAAAATTCCATTCTCAAAGTTTGTAAATTCTGCTTCTTGTCTATTTCATTAAGTTGGAGTTACAGTGAGTCAGTATGAAAGGGATTTACTATTAATAGGAGGGGCTTTGGCAGTTGCAATAAGTGACAGTGGAAGGGATTTGGGTGCCCTAGGGCGCATTCCTGGTAGGAAGATAGAGGTAGGAGTTGAATTCAGTTTCAGTATTTGGTGTTTAATGAATGGGTAGAGAGGAGGATTGGATAAGAAATGTACTTATTAGCCATTCTTTCCCACTGTGAAATAACTAGCATTCCAAGGTATCAGAGACTGGCAGTGGGGGTGGGGTGGGTTCTTTTTTTTGGGTAACTGATACGAAAACAAATGTTTACTTATAAAATGAGTTAAATCCCACCTCTTTAAGGATTTGGTGTTGTAGTTAAAAGTTGATATGTAAAATATTCTAATGTGTTCTATAAAGGACATTCTGACCATTAACCATCAGCAGTAAAAGTGCATTGCAGTTAAAATAATCAGTTTCCATAATTAGTATATTTGTGAATTGTTCCTACACTCTTTGAAGGTAAGTACCTTATTTTCTGTAGTTTTGTGTTGTTCAGTGTCCGGCTTTTTACCCCATGAGATGTATTTTTGAATATATGTCAAAGTTCTAAAGGGAATCCAAAATAATAGATACTTAATTTTTGTGTTGGGTGAAGTGTGTTCCCTCATCATTATTAAAGCAAAATTCCACCCTAGTCTAGGAACAGATATCTCATAACTGTTAATATTAGTCTGTATGTTCATATTTAGCATTTTAGCTTTAGAAGAATGTTATGAGAAAACAGATTACATTTGAATTCCTATTTGTATGCAAATCTTAAGTAGATGATGAGGATTGTGGCTTCAGATTTATTGTGGCAAGGTAACAGTTAAACGATTAAGCCAACAGATTATGAGTTTGGTAACTTTGAGGTCTGTTTAGTTAGGATTTTTTTTTAAAGTTCACACACTCCAGATTTTAATGAAATTAAATCCTACATTTTTCATTATTTCCTTTTTCAATCTTGCCTTATTGACTGGTGGTTGTCTGAGGACCTGTGTATTAAAATGGGTAGGGAAGGGTGGGGAGCAGGCTCAGGCTCAAATAAATTATCTTTTGGGAATATAGTGTTAGATGTGAAAATATGCCTTGGACAGTTTAGTAGTGCTTAATATTCTGCATGTTTAACTGATGCCACCCACAGTCATGTGTGGGAAGGGAGTAAACAGTGAATAGCGTATTCTTTTTGCTTTTGGTTCTTTATAATAGGTGGAAGACTCCAGATTTTGATGCTGCAAGCTAACTTTGAGTTTAAAATTTACATTAAATGGACACAGTGATCTGTTCATTTTATCTTAGCAGGATAATGTTCACATCTCTTTACCATGGTCACTTTTGTGCCTCACATGTTCAAAAAAAACCAACCTGGTCTTGTATCAGCATTTTGAAATTGCTATTAGTACATTATTCAGATACTTGAAATGACAGTTATTGTACAGTGGAGCACTAGTGTATACCTATTTTGGAAGTTGGGGTCTTAGCAAAGGAAAGGGATAGTCCCAGTTAGCTATGGGTATCAGTATATACTGAAATGTGATTAATTACTGGAGAATAAAGAAGAAACTTAAATGATTTAGGCTATTTTAAAACTTCTCTACGTTTTCCTTTTGCAGTTTTCTACATTTGTTCCATGCATAGGACTTTTAATTTGTGGTTCAGTACTGTCCCTGTATAATATTTTCTCTGTATCTCTGGCTGTCATGGGTGTTGGTTATTGCATGTTCTTTCTGTTGGTGAAGATAATGTGAGAAAACAAAATTGTCAGTTAGATTTTTTTTTTAACATTTAACATATCCTGGGTTGCCTGCTTTGCATTTAATCGAACCAAAGTTTATATTTATTCAGTGTAAGTGGTGTTGCTTGCGGAGTTTTGAATATGTGCATTCTAGAAAACAAACTGCATCTCTTTAGCCGCTGTGGTAATCTGCTACCTGAACTGTGTTCCTAATGTATGCTTGATATAGTTCTCTCTTTGATACAAACCAGAAGAAAACAAGAAGTCTTTACGTATGGTTAGTCAGGAGATTATTGAAATTGTTTTATACTCCCCATTCCTCCAAAGGAATGGGTGAATAATGTTAATGCTGTTTCTTAAAAATTTTTTACTTGGAAAATACATTACTAGGATTAATGAGACCAACTAGAGAGATTACTGTAAGCTCTGAATAATCTAGGGTACACTCAAAGGTAAAATTCCTTTTTAATGTCGCACTGTTGTTAAAGGGAAAAAGAGTAAGTCCTGTTTACACTTTTTGCATGCATAACATTGGTATAATGGGATTTAACCTATAACTTGTTGAATCCTGAGATATTCTAAGAAATAATTTAGTTTGAGTTCCTTTTGAATGCCAATAACTGTTTCAACTTTTTTTTTGTTTTAACATTTTTAATTTAATTTTACATACCTTGCAAGATAGGTGGTTATTGTCATTTTACAGATGGGGAAATCGAGACTCTCAGAGAATAAATGACTTGTCACATGATAATAATTGATGGTCTGAATTCAGACCCAAATTAATTTGGCCTCAAAACCTTGGCACTCTTTTTTTTTTTTTTTTTTTTTTTTGTTAATGCTCATTAGTTTCCCTTAACTAAGTGGTTTAAGTCTTGGGTTATCTACACAGGGTTAGATGAGTTGCTGCCTAATGAAAAGTCTAAACCTTGTTTTACACTAAAAGATTAGTTGAAATAAATCTGAGCTTTGTTTTTCTTGTATGTGCTCATTATACAAAAGTTTGTGCGATAATATGATGAATTGTGTTCTTGATTTTTTTTGGGGGGGTGGTCATGCTATGGTAGATAGAGTGGTTTCACTGAATTTTTGCCCTGTGTCATTTATGTTCTATACAGGCTAAGTGTGTCTGAGAATAGTTCCCCAATCTTTCAGCTTGTTTATTGAGCAGTTAGATTTGAAATAAAAATTTATTTTTATAAATAAAAACGACTATTTTATAATTCACTGCTCTGACTGATTCTGTAAGGGCAATTTGTTGTTAGTTAATGGTACCTTAAAAATAATTCTCTTTCCTTGTGTTAGTATTTCTGTTTGCTTCTAATTGCTATTCTAGTTCATCTTTGACTTTATTAAATTTTCTTGTTCTAATTTGTATAAGTAATAGTTAATATTGGTGTCTTTGATCATTAGTAGGTTTATTAGTGATCAGTGACAGGAATCCTGGTCTCAGCTTTGCTTTTCCTCTCTTCTTTCTGCTTCTTATAAACTACAATTAGAACTTTTCTTACCTGAAGGACTGCTAGATGTTGGATAGCTGGCCTACAGTAAATTAGTGGAGATGAGGTAAAACAATGTATAGTGCTTTTCATAGCCATGAGTCAAATGTATATATTTTATGTTAATTGTTCTCTTAAGCTTCATTCTGTGGGAGATAATTTTTCCAGTGATGCAGTCTTCTTCTACCCCAGATTCTTTGTTCAATAATGAGTCTCTTCATCTATATTTACCTCTTTGTACTCCCAAGAATAACAAGACCCTGGTGTTCTACAACAGGATTATGCCCCAAGGCATCCATTGTATGTAATGAATTAGTTTCTCTCCTGTGTATCTGGCAAGATGCTAGTTTTGTGCCATTCTTGGGAGAATTCAGGAAATGGTCATTCAAATAATTTTGAGTTTTGTGGTTAATCAACATTGTGGAACCCTGGATGAGAAGGGCTACAGATATTAAGGGCCTTGGTTTGGTGCTAAGCAGGGTTTTACTTTTTCTTTAAAAAAAAAAAAGATTTATTTATTTATTTATTTGACAGAGAGAGAGAGAGAGAGAGATAGAGATAGATAGATATCACAAGTAGGCAGAGAGTCAGGCAGAGAGAGAGGAGGAAGCAGGCTCCTGGCTGAGCAGGGCCCCTGATGTGGGGCTCGGTCCCAGCACCCTGGGATCATGACCTGAACCGAAGGCAGAGGCTTTAACCCACTGAGCCACCCAGGTGCCCCCAGAGTTTTACTTTTCAGTTACTTTCCTGTCAGTAACCTTAATATAGCCTCTACTAAAATTTACATATAATAAAATATGAATGCAATTGATAATATTGCCATCTCAGGATAAATTGGTTAGTGTTGATTGCAAGCAGTTAGTGCTACCTAGTTGTTTCAGAAAATTGAATGTGGGAAGTTAAATGCATAATTCATTTGTAAAAAGAAATATTGTAGAAATTCTGTTCATTATATGATTCAAAATTTTTTATAAAAAGTATTTGACAGTAAAAAAAAAGTATTTGACAGTGACTAACATTAGCAATAGTTAACACTAACTGAACTCTTAATCTCCATCAGACACTGTTAAAATGCTTTACATGTATTACCTCACTTAATCTTCATGACCTTGTTACCCATTACCATATGATTTATTGCTCAAACCAGGATACTTTTGCGCATGAAAGGGGACACTAACTAGATGGCATTCTGGGATAATAGTATAAACTGGAACTGTCCCAGAGAAACTGGGTGTATGATGTCCCTGATTAATACTCCATTTTTCAGGAGGAATCTAAGGTATAGGGAAGCCAAGTACCTTGCCTGATTAGTAAGTGATAGTAGGGGATTCACAACCTCTACAGTTTATTTGAACGTGAAAGTGATTTAAATGACTTTAAACAGCCATGTTCTGAGAGTTTATTTTTACTCCTGGGGGAATTTCTGTTGGTGTGGGGTTGATTGCAAAAGACAAGAGACAGTTTTTAAAATTCTTCCTAGTAGAATTTCCAGTTGTCTTTTTTCAAGTGACTATTGGACTTTTGAGTGACTGTTGAAAAACAACTTCTGAGGTCCACTGAAATAAAAAAAAGAAAAAGCCAAGATAACTAGTTTGATTGTTTAAGTTGTGTTTTTCTTACGTATTATTCAGACTCCCCTTACTGTTTTCTTGGGAGGAAATGTTAAATCTGTGCTATTTCTTGGGGGTTCTTAAATTTCTTCTCAGAAGAAAGCTGAAAGAAATAATTTTGTGACTGGGGAGAAGTGGTGTTAGAAAAAGGTACAGTTTAGAGACTTATTTCAAGTTAAACTGATCATGTAACATAATTTGAGAGTTAAGTCTTATAGACATTGAGGTATCATTTCTTTTATTTATTATTTTATTTAAAGGTTTTTATTTGACAGAGAGTACCGAGCCCCCGCGACAGAGAGCGCACAAGCAGGGGGCATGGCAGAGGGAGAGGCAGGCTTGGGTGGGAGCCGGATGGGGTGGGGCTTGATCCCAGGATCCTGAGATCAAGACCTGAGCTGAATGAAGATCAAGGACTGAGCCACCCCAGGAGCCCCTGAAGTGTCATCATAAAATCAGTACTTCCTTTTTTTTGGGGTGACTTTTGTAGTTGGCTTCTGTTCCTGCTTGTTTATATTTGTGATACATCCCATCCCCCAAAAATGATTACTGTAGGTTAATTCAAACATTTAGAGAAATAATTTTAGCATAATCTCAGATTATACTATATTGTAAACTAGGATTTCCACCCCCCTTTTTTTTAGTGGGGGTAATTGTTAGCTGATCTTCTGTTTAAAAATTATTTTTTTAAAGATTTTATTTATTTAAGAGAAAGAGCGAGCACAAGCGGGGGAGTGGCGGAGGGTAAGGGAGAAGCGGGCTCCCCACAGCGCAGGGAACCAGACATAGGGCTCCACTTGGGGCTTGGTCCCAGGACCCCGGGATCATGACCTGAGTGGGAAGGCAGACACTTAACTGACTGAGCCAACCAGGTGCCCCGGTAGAGAGCTGATGTTAAGAGGACTAAGTTTTTTCATACTTGGCTGTTTTTTGGCCATTTTAATATTTCGTTGAGGAATTTGTGTGTTTTTTTTATCCCTTAGCTAGTTCACTTTTGGAGGTTTTGTTGGTGCCAATATTTTACAAACAACTGCAAGGTTATTAAGTGGGTCTACCTAATTTTGCAAGTCTTTTCTTTAGTTCATTAAATCCATCATGAAAGTGGCCCACCATATGTGTGGGCCACATAGTCACTGATAGACAAAAGGTTATTTTTTGTGGATTTGGTTAATTATATGAAATTAATACAGTTGGGACTTTATTTATTTAAAAGATTTTATTTATTTTTATAGAGAGAGAGCCTAGGGGTAGAGGGAGAGAGAGAAACTCATGCAGAATCCCCAGTGAGTGGGGAGCCCGACATGGGGCTCAATCCCACGACCATGAGATCATGACCTGAGCAGAAACCAAGAGTCTGACGCTCAACTGACTGTGCCACCCAGGAGCCCCTACAGTTGGTATTTTAAAAAGCTGTTGCTTGTTTTTAATCTAGGACTGCTTAGCGGGTAGCCTGCTTCTCCCTCTCCCTCTGCCTGCCTGCCACTCCCCCTGCTTGTGCGCTTGCGCTCTCTCTGTGTCAAATAAATAAAATTAAAAAAAAAAAAAAAACTACACCAAACACTACATACTGGGATTACTGTATATTAAAGAATATTAGGTTAAAACCAGTAGCCGTCAATGCAGTTGTTTTTGACATGGTGTCCTTAATTTGAGATTAATGGCAAGAATTTTTTTTTTAAGATTTTAGTGGGGCTTGAACTTACAACCCTAAGATCAAGAGTCACGTGCTCTACTGACAGAGCCAGCCAGGTGCACCTGGTGACAAGTTTTTTTTTTTAGTTTTTAGTTTTTTGTCAGAGAGAGAGAGAGAGAGGGAGGGAGGGAGGGAGGGAAAGCAGGGGAAGCAGCAGGCAGAAGGAGAAGCAGGCTCTGCTGAGCAGGGAGCCTGATGTGGGGCTGGTTCCCGGGACCCCAGGTTCATGACCTGAGCTGAAGGCAGAGGCTTAATCCACTGAGCCACCCAGGTGCCCCAGTGACAAGTATTCTTTATTTTAAAGATTTTATTTATTTATTAGAGAGAGAGATCACAAGTAGGCAGAGAGGCAGAGAGAGAGAGAGAGAGAGGAGGAAGCAGGCTCCCTGCCGAACGGAGAGCCGGAAGCGGGACTCGATCCTAGGACTCTGAGATCACGACCTGAGCCGAAGGCAGAGGCTTAACCCACTGAGCCACCTAGGCGCCCCAGTGAAAAGCTTTGGGTGAAAAATAACGATTGAGGACTGTAAGTGAAGCCTTGGAATGCTTCAGTCTTGGGTGGTTGTTTATAAATGAAGTTAAAAGAGCCCATGTTCATCCCCCATGTTATCCAAAAATCGAGATCTTCTAAATGATGTTATGGTTTTGTGTAAAAGCAAAAGAGGCAATCGGCAATGACTTTTTTTTTTTTTTTGAAGATTTTATTTATTTATTTGTCCTGGAGAGCTCATGTGCAAAAGCAGGGGGAGCGGCAGGCAGAGGGAGAAGCAGGCTCCTTGTGGAGCTGGAAGCCCAACGTAGGACTCGATCCCAGAACTCCAGGACCATGACCTGAGCCAAAGGCAGACGTTGAGCCACCCAGGTGCCCTGGAAGTCACTGTTACATGGCACTCTTGTGTGTCTTTATTTCACTTTCTAAATGCTTGCTTTTAAATAGGAATTTTAGGGTGCCTGGCTGGCTCAGTTGGAAGAGCATGCAACTCTTAATCTCAGGATTGTGAGTTCAGGCCCCATATGGATGGGTGTAGAGATTACTTAAAAATAAACTTAAAAATAGGGATTTGAAGTTAAATGTGTTTGTGTGTTTAACTTTTTGACTTTGAATTCTATGTTAGAATGTTAGCTTAAAGTGTCTTTGTAGCAGTATATGATATTCATTAAATTCATTCTCTGTATATGAAATATATAATGATTTAGTTTTGATACATTTAAAGTATTTTCCATTTCAGAATGGGGTTATATGATCTCCTCTTTTCTTGGATCTCTAATCTTTTCCCCCTTTTTTAAAAGCAAGAAGAATTTTTCCACACTCACTGATGTGTCTACTGCCACAAAGAACATGGTTAATATTCTCTTACTAAAAAAGGTCTTTTTTGTGGTTTAAAGAAATAGTATTAAAGATAGTTAGGAACATGAACCTTTGAGAATTTCCCTTTTACACTAAAGAAATAGAGAAAATGTAGGAAATATTAGCAAAGCCATAATATTTTTCTTTTGGGATCTATCCTTCTCTGTTTCCACTAGTCACTCAGGCCAAAAGACATTCCTCAGACTTTATTCCTGGCAGGAGAATTGAGGAAGTGGTGGTAGCCATGGTTGGCAGAGAAGCTGAAGCATGAAGGTATGTTTTTGAAAAGCAAATTTGTCAATGACAAATGGATTTTTCCAGCTCTATGTATAGGTACTTTTTTGAGTTTTGATTAAATATCAATGCATAAAGTGAGCAATTCATTGAGGAATATTCAGTAGTTGCATTCATATCTGGGTGTTCAAAATGTACTTGCAAAATTTCAGAGGGATTATTTGGACAATATGGGATTATATTAGAAAAAATTCCTTTTTAAAAAGATTTATTTATTTATTTATTTGTCAGAGAATGAGAGAGAATATGCACAAGCAGGCAGAGTGGCAGGCAGAGGCAGAGGGAGAAGCAGGCTCCCTGCTGAGCAAGGAGCCCAATGCGGGACAGGATCCCAGGATCCTGGGATCATGACCTGAGCCGAAGGCAGCAGCTTAACTGACTGAGCCACCCAGGAGTCCCAGAAAAAATTCCTTTTTAAAAAAAGATTTTATTTATTTATTTTTTAAAAAAGATTTTATTTATTTATTTATTTGACAGAGAGAGAGCGATCACAAGTAGACAGAGAGGCAGGCAGAGAGAGAGAGAGAGAGAGAGGGAAGCAGGCTCCCCGCCGAGCAGAGAGCCCGATGCGGGACTCGATCCCAGGACCCCGAGATCATGACCCGAGCCAAAGGCAGCGGCTTAACCCACTGAGCCACCCAGGCGCCCAGATTTTATTTATTTATTTGACAGAGTTAGCACAAGTAGGCAGAGTGGTAGGCAGAGGGAGAGGAAGAAACAGGCTTGAGCAGGGAGCTGGATGGGGTGGGGCTTGATCCCAGGACTCTGGGATCATGACCTGAGCTGAAGGTAACTGGTTAACTAACTGAGCCACCCAGGTGCCCCTAGAAAAAAATTCTTCAGTGAGGAATTATTTCCTAAACTTTTTTTTTTTAAAGATTTTATTTATTTGTCAGAGAGAGAGGGAGAGAGAGCGAGTGCAGGCAGACAGAATGGCAGGCAGAGGCAGAGGGAGAAGCAGGCTCCCTGCTGAGCAAGGACCCCGATGTGGGACTCGATCCCAGGACGCTGGGATCATGACCTGAGCCGAAGGCAGCTGCTCAACCAACTGAGCCACCCAGGCGTCCCGATTTCCTAAACTTTTGAAGTTAGGCTGAAACGCAGGCATCCGGGTTGCTGCATGAGAACAGCAAGTCTAACATGAGAGGTAACTATTTGAGTGTGTGTATAAATATATAGTGCTTAAGTGTACAGTATTGGTGAATATTCATATTTATCTCTTATAAGTAAATTATTAACTTCTTCAGACTGGGAATTGTGTTTTTATCTAATTTTGAATTCTTGTGTCATGTGGTATGTTATACAGATTCTTAAATGATAATTGAATTAAACCTTAGGTTTTCTAGAAATTTAACTCTGCATTATAATTACATTATTAATATTCACATTAAAGAACTGTGTGTTGGAAGAAAAGTAATTAATTTCCTCTAGTTGGCTTTGCAGTAAAGATGAACTTTATAGGATATCATTTACAGCATCTACTAGATGGCAAGTTGTAGTACTTTTCTAACACTGACTTTTTTATTTCTTAAACAACCTTGTTATGTAGTAGTTGGTGGTATTTTCGTTTACTGAGGTTCCAGAATGGTTAAGTGACTTGCCCAAGTTCACTCAGCTAGTAAGTGGCAGAGCCTACTTTTAAATCCAGTTTTACCCAAGTCTAACATACTTCTTTATGTGGTGATACACTGCCTCCCAGTGGGGTGATTTATAGATTTCTTAGTGATAACTTTTTTTTGGGAAAGAAAAGAAAAGGAGACGATAATTGGGGTGCCTGGCTGGCTCAGATGGTGGAACATGCGACCTGATCTCAGGGTCATGAGTTCAAGCCCCACATTGGCCATAGAGCTTAATTTAAAAAAAAGAGAGGGGCCTCTGGCTGGCTCAGTTGGTGGAGTGTGCAACTCTTGATCTCAAGGTCATGAGTTCAAGTTCCGTGTTGGGCATGGAGCCTGCTTAAAAAATAAATACAGATTTTTTGAAAATGGAGACAATAATCCAAAATTGTTGAGACCAAGGAGGAAGTTAAACTTCTCAAAGTAGTCTGAGGACTTTTGGCAATTAAGTAGGAGAAAGGCTTGTTTTTTCCTGCTCTGAGAATTAAAATACATTTTTAAAAATTTATTTTTATGTTTTAAAAGATTTTATTTATTTATTTGAGAGAGAGCATGAGCGGTGTTAGGAGTGGAGGGACATGCAGCTTCCACGCTGAGTGCAGAGCCTGACTCTGAGGGGCTTGATCTCATGACGCTGAGATATGACCCGAGCTGAAATCAAGAGTCAGATACTTAACCAACTGAGCTACCCTGAATTTATTTTTTTTATTCCAGCTTAATTAACATTCAGTGTTATATTAGTTTCAGGTGCATAGTATAGTGATTCAAAAAATTCTATACATTACCCAGTGCCCATCACAATAGGTACTCTTAATCCCCTTCACCTATTTCACCCATCTCCCCTCTGGTAACCATCTATTTGTTCTCTATATTTAAGAGTATGTTTTTTTGTTTGTCTCTTTTTTCATTTGTTTTATTTCTTAAATTTCATATATGAGTGAAATCATGGTATGTCTTTTTCTGACTGACTTCACTTAGGATTATATTCTCTAGATCCATCCACGTTGTTGGAAATGGCAAGATTTCATTCTTTACGGTGCCTGGATGGCTCTGTCGTTAAATGTCTGCCTTAGACTCAAGTCATGATCCCAGGGTCCTGGGATCAAGCCCTGCATTAGGCTCCCTGCCCAGTGGGAAGCCTGCTTCTCCCTCTACCCCTCCCCCCTGCTTGTGTTCCCTCTCTCTGTCAAATAATTAAATAGAATCTTAAAAAAAGATTTCATTCTTTATGACTAATACTATACACACACACACACACACACACACACACACACACATACACATATACCACATCTGTCTTTTTTTAAAGATTTTATTTTATTTTCTAAGTAATCTCTACACCCAGCTTGGAGCTGAAACTTAAAACCCCAACACAGGAGTCGCATGCTGCACCAGCTGAACCAGCCAAGCGCCCCTCCACTACATCTTTATCTGTTCACCTATTGTTGGACAGTTGGGTGCTTCCTTGTCTTGGCTATTGGAACTAATCCTGCAACAAACATAGGGGTGCATCTTTTCCAATTAGTGTTTTTGTATTATTTGGGTAAATACCCAGTAGTGGAATTACTGGATCATATGGCAGTTCTATTTTTAGTTTTTTTGAGGAACCTCCATACTGTTTTCCTCAGTGGCTGCACCAGTTTGCATTCCTACAATCAGTGATCAAGGAAGGATTCCTTTTTCTCCACATCCTTGATAACACTTGTTGTTTCGTGTGTGTGTGTGTGTATGTGTGTGTAAGATTTTATTTATTTGAGAGAGAGTGAATGAGAATGAACAGGAGGAAGAAGGAGAAGCAGACTCCCTGTCAAGCAGGGAGCCTGTTGTGGGGCTCCATCCCAGGACCCCGAGATCATGACCTGAGCTGAAGGTAGAAGTTTAACTGACTGAGCCTCCCAGGTGTCCCTCTTGTATGTTTTTTTTTTAAGTAAACTACTCCCGTTGTGGGGCTTGAACTCATGATCCTTGAGATCAAGAGTTGCATGCTCTACTGACTGAACCTGCCAGGTACCCCATTTCTTGTGTTTTTGATTTTTTAAAAAAATTTTTAAAGATTTTTATTTATTTGACAGAGAGAGAGATCACAAGTAGGCAGAGAGGCAGGCAGAGGGGGAGGGGGAAGCAAGCTCCCCATTGAGCAGAGAGCCCTATGCTGGCCTTGATCCCAGGACCCCAGACCATGACCCAAGCCGAAGGCAGAGGCTCAACCCACTGAGCCACCCAGGTGCCCCTTGTGTTTTTGATTTTTTAAAGATTTTTATTTATTTGAGAGAGCGTGTGGGCATGTGCGTTAAGGACGGCACGGCAGGAACAGGGAAGGGGCAGAGGGAGAAGCGGACTCTGCCCAGCAGGGAGCCTTATGTGGAGGCTCAATTCTAGGACCCTGAGATCATGACCTGAGCTGAAGGCAGGTGCTTAACTGACTATGAGGCATCCAGGCACCCCTCTTCTTTTTTAATTTTTTTAATTTTTAAGATTTATTTGATGGCGCCTGGGTGGCTCAGTTGTTAAGTAGCTGCCTTCAGCTCAGGTCATGATCCCAGAGTCCTGAGATCGAGGACCACATTGGGCTCCCTGCTAGGTGGGAAGCCTGCTTCTCCCTCTCCCCCTGCTTGTGTTCCCTCTCTCTGTGTCTCTCTCTGTCAAATACATAAATAAAATCATTAAAAAACAAAAAAAAAAAGATTTATTTGAAAGAGTGAGCAGGGGTGAGGGACAGAAGGAGAGGGAGAGAGAATCTCTCAGTCCGACTTCTGCTGAGATCCTCTTGTGGGGCTTGATCCCACAACCCAGAGACCTGAGCCAAAATCAAGAGTCAGACACTTAACCTACTGAGCCACCCAGGCTCCCAGAAAGGTTTATTTCTACCAGTAGCTGATAAAGGATAAATCATTTTTTTTAAGATTTTATTCATTTATTTGTCAGAGAGAGAGGGAGAGAGAGCGAGCACAGGCAAACAGAATGGCAGGCAGAGGCAGAGGGAGAAGCAGGCTCCCTGCCGAGCAAGGAGCCCGATGTGGGACTCGATCCCAGGACGCTGGGATCATGACCTGAGCCGAAGGCAGCTGCTTAACCAACTGAGCCACCCAGGCGTCCCAGGATAAATAATTTTCAGTCTGAAGTTAACATGTGATGTTTCATATTTTGCAGTAAGCATCAAGTAACACCTAGAAGAGGTTTGGATGGGGGGAAGATGATAAAGTTTATTATATTCTACCTGCCGTAATCCTCAGAAATAGGACATCTGAATTAATTTTTAGTAATTAGGGATACCTGGGTGGCTTGGTCAGTTGAGTGTCTGCCTTCAGCTTGGGTCATGATCCCAGGGTCCTGGGACCGAGTCCTGCACTGAGCTCCTTGCTTGGTGGGGAGCCTGCTTCTCCCTCTGTCTGCTGCTCCCCCTGCTTGTGTGCTTGCTTGCTCTCTTGTTCTCTCTCAACAAATACATAAAATCTTAAAAAAAAATTTTAGTAATTAAACTTGTTATAAACTATGAAGTAAAATGTTATCCAAAGCATTGTTGGCATATAATCTCACTACTAGTGTTCCTACTAAAGGACAATAATACTAATAGGAACATCTGTTCAGGTAAATTGGTTTGAGTCCAGGCAACATTAGGTCAGTTTGTGGTGGTGGGTTTTTTTTTTTTTTTTCATTTTCTCCTGTTTCCATTTTCTGCTGCTTTTCCACTTCCAGTAGCTTTACAATTTCTAAAATTTTCCATGGGAAGTAGAAAGGTTTTGATAGTGATTTCCTTTTTTTTTAAATTTATGTTATTACTACTAACATTGGATAACCAAATGCTAGACACTGAAATAGAAGTGATTTCAAAAAGTAACCCATTGGGGCACCTGGGTGGCTCAGTGGGTTAAAGCCTCTGCCTTCGGCTCGGGTCATGATTCCGGGATCCTGGGATTGAGCCCCGCGTTGGGCTCTCTGCTTGGCGGGGAGCCTGCTTCCTCCTCTCTCTCTCTCTCTCTCTGCTTCTCTGCCTATTTGTGATCTCTGTCTGTCAAAATAAATCAATAAAATCTTTAAAAAAAAAAAGTAACCCATTTACTTGGTGGCTCAGTTGTTGGGCATCTGTCTTTGGTTTGGGTGGTGGTCCCAGGGTTCTGGGATCAAGAGCCTTGCATTGGGCTCCCTGCTCAGCAGGAAGCCTGCTTCTTCTCTCCCTATCTCCTGGCTTGTGTTCCTTCTCTCTTGCTGTCTCTCTCTCTCTCTCTCTCTCTCTCTGTCAAATAAATAAATCTTAAAAAAAAAAAGTAACCCATTTAATCCTCCCAGCAGCCCTATGAAGTAGGTACTTTTACTATTTCCTGTTTATGGTTGAGGAAACAGAGGTGTGAGTAAATATGTAAAATTGCCCAAGGACACTTAACTAGGAAGTAGTGGAGCTTTGATGTGAACCCAGGCAGTTTGGCTGTAGAGTCCATGTTCTTAATGCTGCTGATTAGTTGACAGTAATTTGAATGGTTTCATTATCTTGGCAGTATATTATTTTAAGTGCTGTCTTTAATTATAGAGTGTGTTTGTTTATCCTTAACAGGAATTTTAGGGGTCAGCAGAAGATTGGGCAAATTTCTGATTCACAGGTTTCCCACCTGTAAGATAGGCACTATCCCATCTACCTTATGTTATTATTTTTTAAAAGATTTTATTTATTAGAGAGAGAGGGAGAGAAGGAGTGGGTGTGGGGCAGAGGAGAGGGAGAAGTAGACTCTCCGCTGAGCAGGGAGCCTGATGTGGGGCTCGATCTTGGGACTCTGGGATCATGATCCTAGCTGAAGGCAGATGCTTGACTGACTGAGCCACCCGGGCACCTCTGTCTGCTTTATGTTATTATGGGGATTATTTAACAGTATTTTTTCTGAGTGTTTTCTGTGTGCTGGACAATATGCTGAGGGTTTTGCCGGAATGATAGGTGATAACTGTAATAGTCTCAGTTTTTGAATACATTCCATATGTCAGATACTTGACGTAATATACTACCTTCTTGTATGGTGTAGGGGATGTTATTTTTAAAAAATTACTCATTTATTTGACAGAGAGAGACAGAGAGAGAGGGAACACAAGCAGGGGGAGTGGGTGAGGGAGAAGCAGGCTAAGTAAGAGTAGAGCAGGGAGCCCAGTGCGTGGCTGGATCCCAGGACTCTGGGATCATGACCTAAGTGGAAGGCAGATGCTTAATGACTGAGCCACCCAGGTGCCCTGCTGTAGGGGATGTTATATACTTAATTTACAGTTTGGAAAACTGAGGCCTAAAGAAACAAATGGCTGGAATAATTTGCTTCCTATCTCAGGGCCTTTGTATTTGCTGTTCCCTCTGCCTGGCTTGGTTTCTCACTTATTGAGGACATTTTTTTTAAAGTAATTAGCCTTTCAGTGAAATATTTTTTGGTCATGTTATATAAAATAATATCCTTTGCCTTCAGCATGCACTTTCCTCCTTAATTCTGGTATTGTGAGACTCACTAGACTTTTCTTTGCAAGCTGACCCTGAGTTAAACTGATTTACCCTTTTTAAAAAAAGATGTTATTTATTTATTTGTCAGAGAAAGAGAGAGAGAGAGAGAGAGAAAGAGAAAGGCCGAGTAGGGGAAGCAGCAGGCAGGGGAAGAAGCAGGCTACCCACTGAGTGAGGAGCCTGAGACAGAGCTTGATCCCGGGACCCTGAGATCCTGACCTGAGCCAGCTGAGCCACCCAGGAGTCTCATACTGATTTACTTTTTTTTTTTTAAGATTTTATTTATTTATTTGACAGAGAGAGATCACAAGTAGGCAGAGAGGCAGGCAGAGAGAGAGGAGGAAGCAGGCTCCCTGTTGGACAGAGAGCCCGATGCGGGGCTCGATCCCCAGGACCCTGAGATCATGACCTGAGCCAAAGGCAGAGGCCTTAACCCACTGAGCCACCCAGGCGCCCCATACTGATTTACTCTTTTTTTTTTTTTGATTTTATTTATTTATTTGACAGAGAGATCACAAGTAGGCAGAGAGGCAGACAGGAGAGAGAGAGGAAAGCAGGCTCCCCGCTGAGCAGAGAGCCCCATGTGGGGCTCGATCCCAGGACCCTGGGATCATGACCTGAGCCGAAGGCAGAGGCTTTAACCTACTGAGCCACCCAGGCGCCCTCTGATTTACTCTTAATGCACCACGGTGGGCATTCCCGGGAATAGTGAACTGCTGTGGCATGTGCTTGAGCCTGTTTGGGGGTGGGAGTGGGGAGGTCACAAAGTCTTGTCTTACAGTTTTTAGAAGACTTTTCTCATGAATTGCCTTCAATTCCAGGAGGAGCATGTGCACTCAGCTTAGTTTCTAGGTTCTGTGAAGCCTTTTATCTCTTAGTAGAGGTCTGACTTCCAGCTCCTTACTGTCTTAACTTTCAGTTCCCTCATTTTGCCTAAAGATTTGTTAATTGAGGTTATAGTGTATTTGTAATGAGCATAGTGTGGAGGTAGATGTGTTAGGGAGTAGGCCTCAGACAGGAGGATTCTTAGCTTTGCCACTTACAAATTAGTAGAAAATGACATACGTACAACATATGTATATGCAAATATACATGTGTGTTTAAAACACTGCCACGTATTGAAACTTCAATAATGATGCTTTAGTTAATATTTTGATAGCACATAAGTCATTATTTTATGATGTCCTGGAATGCATACCTCTTTCTTTGTTTCTGCTTCTTGAAAATTTTCTTGTAGTGATTAATGTAGTTGGAACACAGTAGTGATAATATTGTATGTGCTTTTGCATTTAAATGGTAGCTGATTTTGGAGAGAAAGAGTTGAATTAGATCTTAGATACTTCAACCTTAAGCCGATGTTATGCAATCAGAGTTCAGTAGATAGAAGACCAGGAGATACATGTTAGGGATTTCTGTGCATAGAGTATGTTGGCTTTTAGAGGGGAGAATTTATAAAAAGGATCAGAGGGTGGGGGTGAAAACTCACTGTTGGACAGGAGAAAGAAGAAGGACCATTGGTAGAGAGTGGTCAGGGAGATAGGAGAAAATCTAGGAAAATGCAGAATAAAATCCCGAAGTGTCTACATTTGAAAAGAATCCAGGTGGCATGTTCTCTCCTCTGGGAGATGCTTTTAAATTATGTACAGTATAAAAACTAGTTCTGGTTATGTCAAGCTGAAATTATCTTTAAAGCTGATAATAATCAGTGATTATCCTGATGTAGATTGTTTTCTTTGTGGCATCTCTTGGGGGGTGTGTTCTTCTTGCGCACTGGGTCCCAAGTTACCGAGAATAAGACTAAGCTGGGAAGTGGTCGAGGACAAAGGAGGGCATACCTGGCTTACTACTTTCTAAAAAGTCAAGTAAGAATTCATTGGAATTATTTTGTATGAAACATTTATGTCAGTTTGGATAATCAAAGAACTGATTATACTTAAATATGTGAGTGGTATTAGTACACCGCAATTTGATGTCCTCTGCAAAGCAGCTATGATAATTATGATTGGATTCGTTAGAGTCTTATTTTGAAGAGGAAAATCTTTTTTTCTTTCTTCCCTCTGTACTTCTATGTGAAATAAAGTATATAGGTAACTTCAGTTTTCTTCAGGTTTTGTGGAAAAGTTATCTTGGGTAGAATAATACTAGACATGAATATCTTACAAAATTTTCTCACTTTTCTGCTTCTTGGGATAATATTATGAAGAGAAATTACTGTTACCAATCTGGAAAACTACCCATAATTCTAATGCTTTCTTCATACCAAAAATATTTATTTTTTAATTTTGGTAAACATAAAATTTTACCATTTTAAGTGTACTGAAAGTTCAGTGGCATTATTCATTGTGCAAACACTACCACCACCCATCTCCAGCATTGTTTCATCATCCCCTAATGAAACTCTGTACCCATTAAACAATTTCCTATCTCCCCTCTGCCCTCAAAACAGTCCCTGATAAACCAGTGTTCTCCTTTGTGTCTATGTATTTGACTATTCTAGGTACTTCATAAAAGAGGAAGCGTAGAATGCATGTCCTTTTGGGACTGACTGACTTCACTTGACATAACGTTTTCAAGGTTCATCTATTTTGTAGGATGTGCCAGAATTTTCTTCCCTTTTAAGGCTGAATAATAATCTGTTGTATGTATATAACACATTTTGTTCATTCATCCATGATGGATATTTGGGTTGCTTCCAACTTTTGGCTATTGTGAAGAATGCTGCTATGAATATGGGTGTACTAGCACCTTTTTGAGTCCCTACTTTCAGTTCTTTTGTGTATATACCCAGAAGTATAATTGCTCCACAAATATTTGTCTAGTATGTGGCAGGCACTGTACTAAGCATTGGAGATAAAGCAATGACCTGTCCCCTGCCCTCAGAGAATTTAATTTGCTGGGGGTAAAAGGTATTAAATAAGCAGTTACAATTAAGTATGTTAAATGTTACAAAAGGGCAAGTACAGAGTGCCATGTATATGTTTTATATGGTTGTAATGTATATATTGTTAGTGAGAAGAATACAAAACAGCAAATGCTTTTCCATATTCCAGTATAATCCCCTGCAGTACCCTACTCCCTGCACCACTGCATGGAAATCTTTTCTCCTTTTTTTCCACATTTAAAAAGTTAATGTCTTGGGGCGTCTGGGTGGCTCAGTGGGTTAAGGTCTCTGTCTTCAGCTCGGGTCATGATCCCAGGGTCCTGGGATCAAGCCCTGCATCGGGATCTCTGCTCAGTGGGGAGCCTGCTTCCTCCTCTCTCTCTGCCTGCCTCTCTGCCTACTTGTGATCTCTGTCTGTCAAATAAATAAAATCTTTAAAAAAAATAAAAAGTTAATGTCTTAAATTATGTTAATGAGGTTACTTTTGGAAAGCACTTGAGGATGGGACTGGTTTGTTGCCGGTGGTGCCAACTCTGTGAGGAGTGGGAAGAGGGGCTGGAGATGGAATCCAGTCACCATTGGCCAACGATTTAATCCATCATGCTTCTGTAATGAGGCCTCCATTAAGACACAAAAGATGGGGCGCATGGGTGGCTCAGTGGGTTAAGCGGCTGCCTTTGGCTCAGGTCATGATCCCAGGGTTCTGGGATGGAGCCCCGCATCAGGCTTCCTGCCCAGCAGAGAGCCTGCTTCTCCCTCTTTCTCTGTCTGCTGCTCTGCCTACTTGTGCTCTCTCTCCATCTTTCTAATAAATAAATAAATAAAATCTTAAAAAAAAAAAAAAAAAAGCCAAAACACCAGCGTTCCGAGAACTTTCAGGTTGGTGATACGGGGAGTGGTGAGCTCAGAGTAGGCAGGTAAACTTCGTGTCCTTTCTCTGTACCTTGCTTTATTTTGTCTCTTCCATCTAGCTGTTCTGAGAATTATATTCTTTTATAATAAACCGGTGAAGGGTTTCTCTGAGTTCTGTGAGTAAAAGGTTTCTTTGAGTTCTGTGAGCTGCTATAACAAGTTAATTGAACCTGAGAGGGTCCTAGCAAGTTCTCACTTACAGCTGTTTAGTTAGAAGTACAGGTGACAACCTGAATTTGCAACTGTCCTCTGAAGTCCAGGGAGGCAGTCATGGGAATCTGCATTCTCTAGCTCATTGTCAGAAGCACAGGGTTTGCAACTAGTGGCAGAAGGTGATGGTGGAGAGGTTAGTCTTGTGGGACTGAACGCTAAACCTGTGGAATCTGATGCTATCTTGAGGTACATAGTGTCAGAATTGAGTTAAATTGTAGGACACCGAGCTGGTGACTGGAGAATTACTTGGTGCTCTTTGGGAAGAAAAACACATTGGAATTCGGTCTCAGAGCCAGTTGATCTGTACATATGTTTGTCTTCTTTTTTTTTTTAAAGATTTTATTTATTTATTTGACAGAGAGAGATCACAAGTAGGCAGAGAGAGAGAGGAAGGGAAGCAGGCTCCCTGCTGAGCAGAGAGCCCGAAGCGGGGCTCGATCCCAGGACCCAGAGACCATGACCTGAGCCGAAGGCAGAGGCTTAACCCACTGAGCCACCCAGGCGCCCTATGTTTGTCTTCTTAAAAAAATTATTTGAGTTATAGTTGACATAAAATATTACATTTGGTTTAGGTGCACAACATAATGGAGCTTTTGCCTTTTTTTGTGCCATGCCATGAACTACCTAATAATTTTCTTGCTGTACGTTTGTGTGTCTCTTCCCTCTGTTTTAGATTGGAGGCACTGCTTCTGTGAGTAGTTTTGTGGTTTTTTTTTCCCCCTAATTATGTCCAGCAGTGGGATAATGCTGTCAGTCAGCATGAACTTTTTAAAGCTCTAAGTAACTAAAGATTTATTATTTTCCAGTAGGATTGTACCCACCCAACAGAGCCACTGTAGCTGTGATGTGTGTTAACTACACTATCCCTGCTTTGGAGATGTTATTTTAAGCAGTTTAAAAAAATTTTACTTATTTATTTATTTGACAGACAGAGATCACAAGTAGGCAGAGAGGCAGGCAGAGAGAGAGGAGGAAGCAGGCTCCCCGCAGAGCAGAGAGCCAGACATGGGGCTCAATCCCAGGACTCTGGGATCATGACCTGAGCCGAAGGCAGAGGCTTTAACCCACTGAGTCTCCCAGGCGCCTCTATTATAAGCAGTTTTGCCAGTGATATCTCAGATGTCTTTAATTTGGGTTTCTTTATTATCTAGAAGGAACATTTCCTCTTATTTTTGAGCAAGGTATTTTGAATGTGACCGACAACACGTAAGTTTAACCTGAGGGCCTTTTAATTATGAGTATGTTAATAGTTTTCAGGTTAATCACTGGTAGTAATGGTTTTTAGTATTAAGTAGATATCTAATTATTTTAAATTGGATCTATGTATTATTTTGTAATGTCTATTCACTTTGTGTTTCTAGTTCATTTCAATATACAAGTAGCAGTTACTTAGGAAACCGTCAGTAATCTATCCATCCTCTTGTCTAGCCCAGTAGTGCTAAGTTGCATTCAGTGGACAGTTTGTAGATAAGCCGTGTTGAAGTGTTTTTTATTATTTATTTTTTTAAAAGATTTTATTTATTTATTTGACAGACAGAGATCCCAAGTAGGCAGAGAGGCAGGCAGAGAGAGCGAGGGAGAAGCAGGCTTCCCCCTGAGCAGAGAGCCAGACATGGGGCTCAATCCCAGGACCCTGGGATCATGACCTGAGCTGAAGGCAGGGGCTTTAACCCACTGAGCCACCCAGGCTCCCCTGAAGTGTTTTTTAAACAGAGTATGAGACCAGGGGAAAAGCCCAGATTTTTTTCTTACTGCAGTGTAATCTTTTTAGCAATGAAACCTACAGTGAAATTAAATTTTTATTACTTCAGCCTGTTTCTTGATAGTAATGCTTATTTTTAGTCATGAGCAGGGTGGATAAAGTAAAATAGGCTGTTAGACATTCTTTTCTTTTTTAAGATTTTATTTTATTTTATTTATTTTTAAGATTTTTATTTATTTATTTGACAGAGAGAGAGATCACAAGTAGGCAGAGAGGCAGGCAGAGAGAGAGGAGGAAGCAGGCTCCCTGCAGAGCAGAGAGCCTGATGCGGGGACCCTGAGATTATGACCCTAGCCGAAGGCAGAGGTTTAACCCACTAAGCCACCCAGGCGCCCTTTATTTATTTTTTTTAGAAAAGAGAGAGAGGGGACAGAAGTAGGGGGAGTGGGAGAGGGAGAAGTAGGCTTCCCACTGAGCAGGGATCTCCATGTGGGCTTGATCCCAGGACCCTGGGATCATGACTGGAGCTAAAGGCAGATGGTTAACGATTGAGCCACCCAGGCGCCCCTAGACATTATTTTTAAAAAATTACATGATTGGTGGGGCGCCTGGGTGACTCAGTGGTTTAAGCCTCTGCCTTCGGCTCAGGTCATGATCTCAGGGTCTTGGGATGGAGCCCCGCATCGGGCTCTCTGCTTAGCGGGGAGCCTGCCCCCCCGCCCCACCTGATTGTGATCGCTCTCTTTCTGTTATATAAATAAATTAAATCTTTTTAAAAAATTACATGATTGGGGTGCCTGGGTGGCTCTGTGGGTGAAGCCTTTGCCTTTGGCTCAGGTCATGATCTCAGGGTCCTGGGCTCGAGCCCTGCATCGCATTGGGCTCTCTGTTCAGCAGGGAGCCTGCTTTCCTCTCTGTCTCTGCCTGTCTACTTGTGATCTCTCTCTTTCTGTCAAATAAATGAATAAAATATTCAAAAAAAATTACATGATTAAAAAAATAATTACTTGGTTGCATTTATGGTTATGTCAGGTGGTAGTCCATTGACTACTTCTAGGAAGAAAGTCCGTAGATTCCCTGTTGAGATTTTGTCAGTGCCAAGGCATTGTGAAACCAGTGGAAAAAGATACCATTTTTTCTTCAGGATATCTGAGAATGTTCTGGACTATCTAACTTTCGAGTTATTAAAGATGCACTGGCAACTTAAAAAAAAGATATTTATTTATTTATTTAGAGAGTGCAAGTAGGGGGAGGGATAACAGAAGGAAAGGGAAAGAGGATCTGAGGCAGACTCTACGCTAAGCACAGAGAGCCTGACATGGGACTCGATCCCAAGACCGTGGGATCATGACCTGAGCCAAAGGCAGACACTTAACTGACTGAGCCACCCAGGTGCCCCAACTTTTTTTTTTTTTTTTAAAGTAAGCTCTACACCCATTGTGGGGCTTGAACTCACAACCCTTGAGATCAAGAGTTGCATGCTCTATGGACTGAACCAGCCAGGCACCTCTACAGTAGTAACTTTGTAGTTAAACAGTTTTCAAGTCCAGGAAGAGAAGTTCGGGGTAAAAGGAAATACAGAGTAATTTTCAAACATTCTATAGATTGATTTACTTTAGTTAGGAACACAAGTTGTATTGATAAATAAAAAATATAAAAAATTTGTTTTTATAGCTTTAGTTAAAATGATTATACATGTACATGTGATACGATGTTTAAGTGTTGTGAATGGAGCCCTGCTCTCCTCTCAACACAATCATCCTGTTTTATTTTCAAGGTAGCTTTTACCACTGTTTGGTATTTTCTTTCTTTGTGGTCTGTCTTTCCCCTACTAGAATTTAAGCACCACGGGAGTGGGGATTTTGTGGGTTAATGCTGTAACCTTGGTGGCTCTGACAGTACCTAGTGCCTAGTAGGTATTCAAATATTTGTTGAATGAATAACTTATTAAGTAATTTATCTGGATACTTGGGGTACCTGGCTGACTCAGTTGGTAGAGCATGAGACTCTTGATCTCAGGGTCATGAGTTGAGCCCCACATTGGGTGTGGAGCCTACTTAAAAAATGATAGTAATTTATCTGGATACTGATTTAGAATTATTTAGAAATTAGTTTTAGTTACGAATGTAACTAAACTTATGAACTTTTAGAAATCACTCAGGGTTTTTTGCTTTTTGTTTAAATCGTTTTGAGAAGTGGAAAAAGTTTTGAGATCTGAGGGGTTTGGGCTTGTCAGTATTACTATAGAATACGAGAAGTTAGAGGTCAGGCTAAAAAAGACCCCTGTCTCTAAAGTTCATTAAATAAATCTTGTGCTATATGTAACTATGTCTGAGATAATTGTCTGGATTATGACTATTAGCATATTTTTTCTGATCATTTTTATCTTCACAAGTTAAGACAAGCTATTACTCTTAAGCATCTGATTTGGTATATTTCCAGACTTATTTTCTTTTGCAAGTTGCAGAAAAGAAATCTAAAGCCAGTGAGAAGAGAATAGTTAGAAACTGTATTATTGTTATTGTATTATAGTTAGAAACTGTATTATTGCTTTTTTGCCACCCTCTTGTAGGAGGGTTGGGGTAGGGGAAGTATGTTTGCTTGCACTATATTTTCCAGTGTTAAACATATTACCTAATATTAAATTCCAGATGTGCTGTTCATTATGTGTGTTAATCAAATGTAACAGTAGTGATGATTCCAGCATAGTTTTAATGCATTGTAGAGTTTACATAGCACTTTCACTTTGTCCTCATAATAATCCTTTAGGGGGATGGAAGTCTTGTGGTATTTAGGCAGTTACACAAAGGAGGAGTTAGCCTTTAAGAGGTGCCAAACACGGCTCAAGGTCACACAACTAAATGTGGTAAAATAAACTCTAGAACATGCATTTTTGTTTCCTGGTTCTGTGTTCCTTAGAACTATAGAATTTTAGATAAGGAGGAAGCTTTAATGACTTAATCTCATATATATAAATTATGAAATAATTTAACATTACAAAGCTAATGTGCCAAGACTGCAATTCAGCTCTCCTCAGACTGGTTTTCTGTTGTTTCTAATCTTCCATGTCTCTGATCTTGGAAATGTATATGTTATTGAATGAATTGGCTGGCTGGTAACAAAGGTATTTGGGTTTCTTAATAGTTTGCTGGCCCGTGTGTATGCTGGTAATGGTTAATAGCTTCCTGAAATATTTGTATGTATTTTGAGGCATCTTGGGGTAGTAGAATATAAGTCTTAGAGCTGTGCAAATTTAAGTTGGAATCTTGTGACTCCTTTTCTCAACTGTGTGACCTTGTGGAAATTACCTAACTTCTTTGTTTTTTCATCTGTAAAATGGGCAGGATATCACCTACGGTAAAATAATTAAAGATGTGTCTTATGTTACGTTTCTGACATGTGAAATGTGCCCCATAATGTTAATATTTTACAAAATGTTACATATGAAACTCACTTTTTGCAGTACAGAAAGGAATAGGTAAGATGAAAACAAATTTTGGGGCACCTGCCTGGTTCAGTTGGGAGAGCATGTGATGCTTGATCTTGGGGTTGTGGGATCAAGCTCCATGTTGGGAATAGAGATTACTTAAATAAATAAAACTTAAAGATTAGAGAAAGCATTTATAGCAAATACGACCAGAGGTTTTATATTACTTAGCATTTGTACAAATTGATATAAAAAACTATTCTTTTTTTTTTTTTTAAAGATTTTATCCATTTATTTGTCAGAGAGAGAGAGAGAGAGCGAGAGTGAGCACAAGCAGATAGAGTGGCAGGCAGAGGCAGAGGGAGAAGCAGGCTCCCTGCTGAGCAAGGAGCCCGATGTGGGACTCGATCCCAGGATGCTGGGATCATGACCTGAGCCGAAGGCAGCGGCTTAACCCACTGAGCCACCCAGGCGTCCCTAAAAAACTATTCTGATCTTAAATGCTAGTGGATTTGAAGGTTTTAATAATATGACTACCATTTATTGAGTCTTATTAAGTGCCAGACACTAATGCTTGACAGCTATCATTTTTAATCTTTAGGCAGTAGTAACCTTGGCAAAGAAGAGGTGAATATTTCCTATTTTACAAATAGCCCAAAACTGTAGAAATGTACCTTGTCTGTAATCAAGAGCCCAAAAATAAATGTTGATCTACTTGGATCTAATAATGAGAAAATCAAGAATAATTTAACATAAGATCTATGTACAGGAAGCAGTGTTAGTTATAGTGAAATATTGGGGTCAGTCTTAATGTCTAACAATAAGTAAGTAGGTTACGGTACATCGTATCTGGTGGAATTTCATGAAACCCTTAGTTTTTATTATGAATATTACAGAAATGGTAGAAGTGCATATACCAATGAAAAATTATGCACTATTATCCATTCTGTGTTTATAGTTTTAAAGATACTTAATTATTTTAGAGTTTAGAGAGAGGGATCGGCGAGCAGGGAGAGTGGCGAGGGGAGAGGGAAAGAAACCGACTCCCCTGACTCAGGGTTTTGATCCCATGACCCTGAGATCATGACCTGAGTTGAAATCAAGAGTCAGATCCTCAACTGATGAGCCACCCAGGCGCCCCTATTTTGTGTTTATATTTTTGAAAAAATTTACACCTAAGCATTTATGCATACATATATAGACAAAGCCTGGGAAGAAAAATGAAAATAAGTGATTTATTAGGTAATAGATGCTGTGTGATTGTTCTGAGTTTCTTAAATGTAATTTTGTGAAAACCAACTCACATGCTTCCTGTGTAGTATGTATTGAAGGTCATTGCCCTTAAAATATTCAGGGGGTTTGACCTAGATGACATGGTCCAATATATTGTATCTTAATACTTTGAGGGGACTTTAATACTATGAACTACTGGATTTTTACTTTATTCTTCAAGTGGACTCTCAGCACACATTATCAGTCAACTATCGGATTTTACCATGGAATTTTAGTGTTACTCCTCTTGTTCTTGAAAATTACAGCCACAATAAGTAGACCTATATTATATAACCATTTTTCCCTTAGTGGATTTGCAAATCTTCAGCTTCTTGGTGACATAAAAGAAGCATGCTTTAAGCCCCAGATGTATGTCCCAATGCAGTATTATGAGGGAAACCATCCACTGTAATCTTCTATGCCCATTGCTTTTTGTGTAGCTTGTCAGTCAGCAAAGCAAATACTTTACTGCCCTCTGCCTTTCAAATTACTTCATACATTTTATGGTTGATATATTTTATGGTATTTGTGTTCTTTTCTGTTTCATTGCTTCCATAAAGAAGACTGGTTGGGGTGTTAGTTTTGACTCCTCCTTTTCTATTCATCTGTGAGTACTGTAAGACACAGTGCATCATTGATTCTTGTACTTCTCACTTATATATGGATTTTAAAATAAGCTTGTTAGAGTTTGCCTGTGTAAATAATATGATGGTCTTGGTGGTTTGAAAACTTACCAGGATACTTTTTCAGTTGTTCCGAGTTGCGTTCCAGTTAAGGGTATTGTTATATTAATATCCCCCCCCCCCACCACCACCGCATGTGTGTGCTCTTGTACACACCTCTGTCTGATTTGTTTCTTTTAAGATTTTATTTGTCAGAGAAAACACAAACAAGGGGAGCTGCAGGCAGAGGGAGAAGCAGTCTCCCTGCTGAGCAAGGAGCCCAATGCAGGACTCCATCCCAGGACCCTGGGATCCTGACCTAAGCTGAAGGCAGATGCTTAACCCACTGAGCCACCCAGGTGTCCCTGATTTTTTTTTTTTAAATTTTTAAAGATTTATTTTTCCATTTGAGAGAGCAAGTGACTGCTAACTTACCTGCATGAGTGTGTGTGTGTGGTGGGGCTGTGGAAGGGTGAAAGGTAGAGGGAGAGAATCTCCAAGCTGATTCCCCAGAGTGTGAAGCCCAAAGTGGAGCTGGATCCCCCAGCCCAGGAGGTCATGACCTCAGCCAAAATCAATTGTTGGGTGTTCAACTGACTGAGCACCCAGGCACTCTGTCTGGTTTCTTTTTTATCTTTTTAAAAAATTTTTATTTATTTATTTGACGGAAAGATCACAAGTAGGCAGAGCAGCAGGTAGAGAGACAGGGGGAAGCAAACTCCCCACTGAGCAGAGAGCTTGATGCGGGGCTTGATTCCAGGACCCTGAGATCATGACCTGAGCCGAAGGCAGAGGCTTAACCCACTGAGCCACCCAGGCACCCCTGATTTCTTTTTTAAACTAATACTCAGGAAATATGTCTGCAGGTGAAACCATTGAGAGTTCTCTGTATTCCTTGGAATGTTCGCTTTTCTTGTGTATTTTACACAGACATTGAAAGACTTACAGATTCTGTAGCATGGTTTTCATGTCTTCAGAGGATTTTTTTTTTTAAAGATTTTATTTATTTATTTGACAGAGAGAGATCACAAGCAGGCAGAGAGGCAGGCAGGGAGAGGAGGAAGCAGGCTCCCTGCTGAGCAGAGAGCCCGATGCGGGGCTCGATCCCAGGACCCTGAGATCATGACCTGAGCCGAAGGCAGCGGCTTAACCCACTGAACCACCCAGGCGCCCCTCTTCAGAGGATTTTTAAAATGTTTAGCACAAACTACTCTGAAAGAAGGAATAACTGTATTATTACTTGTATAAAAATAATGATCTCTACTCATGATAAAAATTCAGTACAGAAGGGGTGTAATGTGAAAAATCCAGTCCCTCCATTCCCAATTTCAGAAGTAACCATTGCTAATAGTTTCTTTGTGTACTTATAGAAAATTTGTAAGCATAAAGAAATTTATCATATTTAGGGGTGGCGCCTTGGTGGCTCAGTGGGTTAAGCCTCTGCCTTTGTCTCTGTCATGATCTCAGGGTCCTGGGATTGAGCCCTGCATAGCACTCTGCTCAGCAGGGGGCCTGCTTCCCCCTCCCCCTCCCCCTCTGCCTGCCTCTCTGCCTACTTGTGATCTCTCTCTCTCTCTGTTCAAATAAATAAATAAGATGTTTTTTAAAAATTGTATCATATTTATATGTATTGATGTGTGGGATTCCTGGCTGGGTCAGTTGGTGGAGCATGCGACTTTTGATCTCAGGGGTGTGAGTTTGAGCCCCACATTGGATATAGAAATTACTTAAAAATAAAGTCTTTAAAAAAAAAAAAAAGCTTAGGGGTGCCTGGGTGGTTCAGTCAGTTAAGTGTCCAACTTTTGATTTCTGGTTAGGTTGTGATCTCAGGGTCGTGAGTGCGATTGAGCTCTGCGTTGGGCTCCATGCTCAGTGGGAACTCTTGCTTGAGATTTTCTCCACTCTCCCTCTGTCCCTCCACTCTCATGCATATGTGCAAACACTCTCTCACTCTCTCTCTCTCAAATAAAGTTTTAGAAAAATTTTTTAAAAAGCTTATATGTATTGGTCTGTAATTTATTCTTTCCCCCTGACACGTTTTATAATATCAGCACATATTTTAGCAGTATATGCTTCATATTTATGAATCTAATTATCCCCCAGAGCTTTTAAAAATGTAGATTTTTTTTTCTGGGAATACATGTAATTTAGTGTTTTGTTTTTTCTTCCAGAAAAAGTGGTATTGTATTATTTTTTAATACTAAGTTGGCCTAGACAGTTTCTGTTGGGTGGGAAGTTCATGGGGATGTGATTTAGGGCATACTTTGTCAGAAAAACTTTGTATATGTATTATAATGGTGTCTTTTCAGAGTGATGAATTGTGTATAAGGTGCAGTTTTTTTTTTTTTTAGATTTTTTTTTAATTTATTTATTTGACAGAGAGAGATCACAAGTAGAGAGGCAGGCAGAGAGAGAGAGAGAGAGAGAGAGAGGGAAGCAGGCTCCCTGCTGAGCAGAGAGCCCGACGCGGGACTCGATCCCAGGACCCTGAGATCATGACCTGAGCCGAAGGCAGCGGCTTAACCCACTGAGCCACCCAGGCGCCCTGAGGTGCAGTTTTTGTCCTCAAAGAGTTCACAGTCTTTTTTTTTTAAGTAGACTGTGTTTTTGTCTGACTTTTTTATTCTTTAAAGATTTTATTTATTTACTTGACAGAGAAACAGCAAGAGAGGGAACACAAGCAGGGGGAATGGGAGTGGGAGAAGCAGGTTTCCCTCTGAGCAGGGAGCCGGATGAGGGGCGGGCTCTATATATATGGGGCTTGATCTCAGGACCCTGGGATCATGTCTGGAGCCAAAGGCAGACGCTTAATGACTGAGCCACTCAGGTGCCCCATGATTTCACAGTCTTAATACAAAAAGTAGCTAAGGAAACAAAAACATAAATACAGGATCATTATTGTAATGATGGAAACTTGTGTAAAGTATAGGAATAGAGAGAGGTAGTGATTTTCTGGGAGTCTAAAGGGAATGTGCCTTAGAGGGGGTGAGTAGTGATTGAGATTCAGTAGAAGTTTATCAGGGCATTCCAAACCAACCAACCTACTCCTTTTCTCCTCCTTTCTTACACGTTGTAGTAGTATCCAACTGCTCTTAGTTCTCTTAACATACCACGCTGTGTGATGCCTACATGATTCTTTGCTTGAGCTTTCTAATGCCTGGAATATTCCTGCACCCACTTGCCAGCATAACTGTATATGTCCTTCCAGATTTAGATTGGGGGTCACATGGAAACCATATCGAAGCTCCTCTTTCCCAGTTAAGAGTTACTTCTCTGTGCCCTGGGGCTTCCTATGCATATTTATGCCAGTGTACTTTAATTGTACTTAATAGTGTAATTGCTTGTGTGGCATCTTCACTGTGAGCTCATTTGAGGAGGATGACTTTGTTTTATTCATTTTCCCCAATATTTTATTATGAAAAATTTACAACATACATAATTCTAGAGTGATCACCCATATGTCCATCACCTAGATTCTATCTTTAACATTTTGCTATACTTGCTTTGCCAATACCCATCCATGTAGCCATTGCTCCCTTCTATCCATTGTCATTGACTTTTTTTTTTTTTGATACATTTCAGAGTAAGTTGCAGACATTAGTACCTTTCTATCCCTAAAGATGTCAGCATTATGGTCATTAAATGGAGTTCATGTTTTATTCATCTTCATCCTTTTTTTAATTTTGAAAATTGTGCCTGTTATTTTTATCATCAGGGCTCTCAAAGTACTAGTATAGAGGTGCCTAGTATTTGAATTGAAATCCTTTATTTTGTGCATTTAACTATAAATGTATTGCACTTGTAAGGAGTGATTCATTAAGGGCTGGAGTCGAGAGAATTTCATAGAACAGGGATAATTATATTATTATTATTAGAATAATGTATTGTTTAAAGGCTGAACTAAATATTAGGTTAATAGAAAAGGGTAGTTAGGCAGTGGATTTGGTGATAGGGTGGGGAGGAATAACTAGGTTGAGAGGGTATCAGAAACTGATGTTAGAAGCTAGGGTTTTTATTGGGCTTTAAAGAATGGTTCTAGGTTGAGTAGAAGAGGGTGGTTATAGCTATAGGCTGGAGAAACTGTACCTCTTGTGGAATAATGAGACAAGAATTGTAATTGGAGCCATAGGTTCAATTTCATTAATAAAAACAATAGTTTTTGGTTGTTGCAGGATCTCCTCAGGACTGGGAAGTGGCTTGATGGTGTTAAAATAGGACAAGTGTGGGGCACCTGGGTGGCTCAGTGGGTTAAAGCCTCTGCTTTCAGCTCAGGTCCTGATCCTAGGGTCCTGGGATCGGGCCCCGCATCAGGCTCTCTGCTCGGCGGGGAGCCTGCTTCCCTTCTCTCTCTCTCTGCCTACTTGTGATCTGTCAAATAAATAAATAAAATAAAATCTTTTAAAAAATACGACAAGTACTAAAAGAGGTTATCTTGTATTTTTCTTAAACTCACAGTTTAAAAAAATAAACTTTATCTGATACTTTTCAATTAAGTAAACTTTTGTCTTGGGTTATTCAGACTTTCTAGAAAGTAGCAGTTCCTGGTGTTTCTATAGAATATAGAAATCGGAAAGAGGAAGAAGATTCCAGTGGCAAATTGAAGTCCATATGGAATAAAGTTCCTGGAGATTCTCAATCTTGGTTAACTTAAACTTGGGCAATATCTTCTAGAAAAGACCCATTTCTTTCTTGTGGAAAGAAGAGTGGTATGGTGACTACTGGTGGCTTAGACTCTGGGAAGCTTCTTAAGGACATTTTGGGGAGATGAATTGAGCTGGGGTTTCTGGCATTTGAGTGAATAAGGTTCAGATGATTAAGTGGCCCAAGGCAGGAAAGGGGAAGTGTGTTTGCTTCTCTTCCTAATTATTCTCGCCTTCTCTGCCTCTAAAACTGGGTCATTCTGTATATTAGAGGTTGCAGATTCTATGGCTTATAGCAGCTTTTCTTAAAGTGCAGTATGGACCTAGCTATGTAGGGGATTTATGAATAATACAGATATCTGAGACTTTTATACAGATTACTGAAGAAGCCCTAGAAGTGGGTCCTGTGACATTGCATTTTAATAAGCATTTTAGAGACACCTGGGTGGGTCATTTGGTTAAGGTCTGCCTTCAGCTCAGGTCATGATCCCAGGGTCCTGGGATGGAGTCCCACATCAGGCTCCGTGCTCATTGGGGACCCTGCTTCTCCCTTTGCCTGCTGATCCCTCTGCTTGTGCTCTCTCTCTCTTTCTGACAATACATAAAAAAAAAATCTTTAAAAAAACAAGCATTTTATATGATTCTCATGCAGTTGGAATTTAAGAGAACCACTCTTTTACATGTAGACTTTATTTATTAAGTGATCAACTGTTGGTTTTATGCTGGAGCCACTGCTCGCCTTCAGAAAAGCACAGTTACAGGTGGCAAATGCCTCATTGCTTTATAATAAGATTGATGGTAAAATGCAGCTGTTGGGGATTCTCTGCTGTTCAAGATTTTGCTAGTGATCATTTTGTGTACACGATTGTAAGGAAACAGTTGTTTTTAGTGCTTACATTGAACAAAGTATATAAGATATTTCAGGGGTTTTTTCTGTGTAATCATTTTAGATATTAAAATACAGAGTAAGGAAACCCAACACATCTTATATTTGGAATGGGTTGATTCAGAAGACTTTAAGAGCATAATCTCATTTATGTTCTGAAGAGATGGTATGTGGTTTAGCCTAACAAGATAGCAAATGAGCAGAAGATAAGTTTAAGCCCAGATTTTTCCTCACCTGTGTGACCTTGGGCAAAACTATTAACCTTTGAAAAAATATTCAGTGTCCGTCAGTGTTCAGCGAAAGTTTATGATGTGTTGTAGAAACCATTTTATGACATTACTTAGGTATTTTGATAAGACTTCTGGTTTTACCATGATGTAAGGGCATTTTTCTTTTTGGGTATGATACAGAAATAATGAGGTGAACAGAAAAAAACCCTTTGCAGACTTTTTAAAATGCATACTTGGAGAGAGAAAATGTGCACATTACAAAAAATATGTAAGGGAGGTAGGTAGTGCATCAGAGAAGCATGGAGAGTAGTGAGCTAGCTCAAGAGGAGATGGCTGATCTCAAATCTCAAGTGCAAAAGATAGTATCTTTCGTATGTGGCAATGGGAGCAGAGAAAGAGATGAGCAGACTGGAAGATAAAGCCTTGGTGGACAAGGTTTAGTCAGGCTAGGAGAGATTATAGGAGCTGTATGTAATGACTATTGCATTGCACAAGGATGCCATTTTAGCAGGAAGTGATCTGTCTTTGTGGAAGCAGTGGAGAGAATCTGTTTTATCAAGCTTGAAAGACTATCCTAACACTTAAAGAGCTTTTTTGAAGTTGGTAAGAAAGAGATCATCAGCCTGTTTGGAAAATGGGCAAATGACATGAATAGAGTGTTCATGGAAAAGACAGTAAGAATGGCTCCTAAATAAACATAAGGAAATTAGGGAAGTGCAGATTAAAACTGCAAGTACCCCTCTTTAGCCAGACCTATTTGGTTCCTGATTTTCATTAGCAAGAACTCAGATAATGATGAATACTGCATTACCCCAAATCTTTCAGTTTATCAGTTTTGAATAATGGGATTTATTCAAAGTATTTTTGATTCCTAAGTTTGTGAAGTGGAACCTCATTTTAAGGAGATTATTCTGTGTCTTGAATTTTTCACAATAGCAGATTGGCAAATAAAACTTTTTTTATTTGAGAAATTTAGAGGGTCTGTGGGGAGAGTAGGGGGTAGGGGAAGAGGGGGAAGGAGAGGGACAAGCCGACTGCACTGACCAAGGAGCCAACACTGGGCTCTATCTCATGACTCTGAGATCACAACATAACTGAAACCAAGAGTAGGACACATAGGTGCCCCCAAAATTCAGAAGTCTTGACAATGCTGTTAGTGAATGTGCAGAAACAGACCCATACATCGGTTGCTGCTGGTGGAAGTACAGATTGGTATAGCCTTTGTTTAGGGAGGCCAGTTTTGGTGTTATCTGTTAAAATTACAAATGCTTATGGCCTTTGGCCAAAATCTTTAATTGTGTCCATTGGTATGAGGGACAGCTTATGTGTTAATTGATTAAAATGACCAGAGAAACATTGAATTAAATATTTTTCAACTGGCTAAAGCATCGTTTTGGGGTTCAAATGTAGATGTTAGAGAAATTAATTAGAAGGAAGCATTTGACTGCTAGTGGGGGACAGCACTGATGGACACAAATTTAAAAATTCTTATTAAGATAATTTACATAAAGTCCAGTTCACTCTTTTTTTTAGTGTACAGTTCTGAGAGTTTTGGCATATGTGTATAGTTATGTAAACATCTTCGCAATCAAAATATATTACAGTTCTAGTACCTCCACCCCCAGATCTCCTCAGTAATCTTGGTGTAATCAGTCTTTCTTTCCAGCCTGAGCCCCTGGCAACCACTGATCTGTTTTATGTCTGTAGATTTTTGTTTTTTTTTTCTTTGCCTTTTCTAGACTGTCATATACATGGAATCCTACAATAAGCAGCTTATTGAGCCTGGCTCCTTCCACTTAGTATAATGCATTTGAGATTCAGCTGAGTCATGTGTATCAGAAGTTTGTTCCTCTTTATTATTGGGTAGTATTCCATTGTATGGGTGTAAATGTAATTTGCTTATCCATTCACCAGTCGAAGGATATTTGGATTGTTTTTTACCTTTTAGTGACCATAAGTAAAGCCACCTAGAAGTTTTATACTTTAAGGTTTTTATATTGAGTCTAGCATTCATTTTGAGTTAATTTTTGGATTTGTTACGAGGTGTGGATTAAGTAACCTTTTTTGGCACATGGGTATCCAGCCATTTGAAAAGGACTGTCTTTCTTCATTGAAATGCCTTGGTACTTTTGTCAGAAACCAAGTGACCATGCGTATGTGCATCTATTTCAGGTTTCTAGTTCTGTAGGTTTGTCTTGATCACCGTTTGTACTGTCTTGATTTCTGTAGCTTTATAGTAAGCTTGTGATACAGTGTGGTAATATCAGGTATAGTATAGTGTGGGTTCTCTAAATTTGTTCTGTTTCGGAATTGTTTTGGCATTTATAATTTTTTTGCCTTTTCACCTAAGAATCATTTGTTGCTTTTGAAGGGGGAAAAAAACCTTGTTAGGATTCTTAAAAGATATTTTATTTATTTATGTGTTTGGGGGAGAGAGAGAGAGAGAGCGTGTGAGCGCGTGCACAGGTGCACGCTGGAAGAGAGAAAGAATCTTAAGTAGGCACTGTGCTGAACATGGAACCCGATAAGGAGTTCCATCCCACGACCCTGAGATCCCAACCTTAGCTGAAACCAAGAGTTGGATGCTCAACCAACGGAGCCACCTAGGCACTCCAAACCTTGCTAGGAATTTGATTAGACATTTTTAAGTTTTATTTTGTCATAATACTCGATTTATAAGAAGTTGCCAAAACAGGAGAGAAGTTTCCATATATTCTTCATTCAGGTTCAACCAATGAAAACATCTTATATAACTATAGTACAAAATCAAGACCAAGAAATTGGCATTGGTGTAATCCACACGAGTTTATTTAGATTTCTGTAGTTATATGTGCACTCATTTGTGTGACCGTGTTTGTGTTTATGACTCTGTCCCATTTTTTTAAAAAGATTTTACTCATTTTAGAGAGAGAGATAGCACAGAGCAGAGGGGAGAGGGAGAAGCAGACTTCCTTGCTGAACGGGGATTCTGACTTGGGGCTGATCTCAGGACTCGGAGATCATGACCTGAGCTGAAGGCAGATGCTTCCACCCAGGCACCCCGATTCTGTCCAGTTTTATCACAGGTGTAGATGGGTTAACGACCACCGTGAAGATATAGAACTATTCTATCATCACAAAGGTCCCTCATACTACTTGTTTATAGTTAAATTCATCACCTTCCTTCACCTTTCTCAATTCTGTCCCTAATCCCTGGCAACCACTGATTTGTTCTCTGTAATTGTGTCATTCTGGAGGCTCTTAGATAAATGGGAAATCATACAGTATATAACCTGTTGAAATTAGCCTTTCTTCACTCAACATAATTGTCTTGAGATCCACCCAAGTTGTTGCATTCCATCAGTTAATTCCTTTATATTGCTGAGTCATACTCCACAGTATGGATGTACCAGTTTGTTTTAACCACCGACTCATTGAAGGGTATTTGAATTAGTGTTTTTATTAGTTTGTATTACTTTGCTAGTGTTCTCATTAAAAAGTACCAGAAAGTGGGTGGCTTAAATGGCCAGTCTATCGTTTTACACTTCTGGAGGCTGGATATCCCAGATCATGGTGTCTGCAGGGTTGGTTCCTTCTGAGGGCTGTGGGAGAGAGTCTGTTCCATATCTCTTGCCGAGCTTCTGGTAGTTTACTGACAATCTTTGGTGTTCCTTGGTTTATAAAAGTGTCACCTTTGTCTCTGCCTCCGTCTTCACCTGATGATCTAACTTGTGTGCATGTCTCTCCAAATCCCCCCTCCCCCATTTTAAAAAGATTTTTTTATTTTTATTTTTAAGTAATCTACACCTAGTGTGGGGCTGAAACCCACAACTTCAAGATCAAGAGTTGTATGATCCACCAACAGCCAGGGGCCCCCAAATTTCCCTTTTTTATAAGCACACCAGTCTTACAGGATTAGGGCCCACACTGAAATCCTCGTTTTAACTTGATAACTTCTGTAAAGACCCTAACTCCAGATAAGGTCACATTCCAAGGTATGGGGGATTAGGATTTCAAAATACGGATTTTGGGGGGACACAATTCAACCTAGAACAAAATCGTTCCCTATTTTTGGCCATCACAAATGAAACTGCTGTGAACATTTGCATTCATATATTTGTGTGGACGTAGATTTCCATTTCTCTGTGATAAATGCTTGGGAATAAGTGCTGGTTCTTATGGTAAATGTATATATGGTTTTCTAGTTTTAAAAATTTTTACATGTAACAATTTACATATAACATTGTGTAAGTTTAAGGTGTACAGTGTGTTGATATATTTACATATTGCAATATGATTACCACCATAGCTTTTAGATAACACTTCTGTCTGGTCATATAAAGATCATTTCTTGGGGCACGTGGGTGGTTCAGTCAGTTAAGTGTCCGACTTTGGCTCAGGTCATGATCCCAGGATCCTGGGATAGAGCCCTGCTGAGCAGGGAGTCTGCTTCTTCCTCTCCCTCTGCCCCCCACCCCAGTTCACAGAGCACACATTTTTTCTCCTCAAATAAAAATAAATAAAAGCTTTTAAAAAAGACATTTATTTTTTGTGGCAAGCATGTATGGCTTTTAGGACTAACTTCTAAACTTTTTACCAGAGTGGCCGTGTCATTTTACAATTACACCCAGCAGTATATGAGTATCAGTTTCTTTGCATCTTTGCTGTCATTTAGTTTTGTCACTATTTTTTATCTTGGCCATTCTGATAGGAATAGTGATATCTCATTGTTCTTCAGCTCAATTTTAGCATGTGTTTTTTTAAAAAAATTTTTTAGCATGTGTTATTAAAGGTTTTTTTTTATAGCTGCCTTTTTCTCTTACACTTAAACTCTTGATTTTTAATACCATTAACATGATTACTTATTTGCTGTCCAACAGTAAAAAGAAAATAGCTTCAGAAGAGCAGAATCAGTATTAAAACAACAAAACTGTTAAGTCTGAATTTTCTTTATATGTCTTTTTGTCTTTGGAATTTATCTCACTAAGGATGTTGTTTTGCAATCTTACTATAAGTGTTTTTTCTGCATACGCATTTGATATACATGATTAGGTTTATTTTTCTAAATTTTTTTCAACTTCAGGAATTTCAGAAATTCAGGCTATTTTAGAGAGGTAATTCATTTTCCTAAATCAAAAGTTAAAATTCCAAATAAAAAGTTAAAATTTGATATAGAAAGTTATGCATAGAAGTTTGCAGAGACTCCTGCCTTTGCTGTTCTTTCATCCCCTCCCTCTTATAGGCAACTTAAAAAATGTTTCTTGTCAATCCTTCTAGTATTTGTTTTTACGCAAATACATCCATATATATTTTACATTTCTTTCTTGAAAGTAGTATACTGGCAAAAACAAATTGTTACAGACATTAATATTAAGTGCCAGACCTAACAGAAGATCTTGAGTTGTGTTGATGACGTTTTCCATGGTGTGAGAGTTCAATCTGCCATAGTGACCTGAGGCATTTCTTGATCTATCTGTAAGTTGCGATCAATGTGAATTAGTGAGATAGGTTTACTAGTGCTTATGCTGATGATTTTTACATCATTGGAGAAATCTGCTTTTTACTGTGTAATTTTAGACAGAAAAAGAGACAGGTGAAATATAGTTGAATACCTAGTAAGTTGTCACTGCTAGCCAAAGCAGGTAATATAATAACAGGACTAACCTGAGTGTTGGCGGGGTTGGAGGGCGGGACATTGGCGGTGGCAGGGGCATAATGAAGTAAAACTTTAGAGTAAAATGACATGAGTGGAGTATTTGGCAAACGAGCAGAATGATTTGCAAGAAGCAGTTGAAGAAGAAATCTTTTTCTTGTTTGGAATTTATTAATCAGTAAGGTTGAGCATAATCGATGGTAGAGAGAGATTGCTTTTCATGATGAAAAGAGCATTTTGAGCCCTTTGCCAAAGTAATAATCATAGAATAAAATGGGAGATAGTTGTGTATGAAGAATCTCCTTACGCATGTTGTTCTCAGATTTTTGCTGAATTAATTGGTAGAAACTTGTGAAGTAGATCATTACAACACATGTTTTTCTGTAGAAGGAGTTTTCTAATTGAGTTTCTTTTCTAATGACTTAGCGGATAAAATCAGTACAACAAATTATGTCTTAAAAGTAAGGTCACAGTAACTATAAACCTCTTTATAGTTTATAGTATACTATAATATATACTCTATATATACACTATAGTATACTATATACTATAGTATACTTTCAAGGGTACCTAATACTTAAAGCATTAGTTCTAGGATATATTTTCCTTTAATAGCATATCATTATTAATATTAAATGTGTGCTGAATCATTATTTTGCCTCCTTTTTTTAGCATTTAGATAATCCTTCGGGGAGATGTTTTTCAGGATGCTTTAATATATTTGTGGTGGTTTAGAAATAAGGTAGTCTTTTGGTTTCAGTTGCTCTAGGACTTTAAAAAATTCCCATCATCTTAGAGCTCAAATTGAGAATTGGTTTTTTCTCTCTCTCTCTCTCTCTCTTTCATCATTGGATGGCATACCAGGGTGGATGAAATACACTCATGGGTGTATAAAGGCCCTAAAAATGGAATAGGTTACCTCCTACACTGTTGGTGGGAATGCAAGCTGGTACAGCCACTCTGGAAAAAGCATGGAGGTTCCTCAAAAAGTTGAAAATAGAGCTACCCTGCGACCCAGCAATCGCACTACTGGGTATTTACCCTAAAGATACAAATGTAGTGATCCAAAGGGGCATGCATGTGCACCCGAATGATTATAGCAGCAGTGTCCATAATAGTGAAATTATGGAAAGAACCTAGATGTCCATCAACAGATGAGTGGATAAAGACGATGTGGTGTATATATACAATAGAATACTATGCAGCCATCAAAAGAAATGAAATCTTGCCATTTGCGACGACTTGGATGGAACTAGAGGGTATTATGCTTAGTGAAATAAGTCAATCAGAGAAAGACAATTATCATATGATTTTCCTGATATGAGGAAGTTGAGAGGCAATGTGGGGGGTTTGGGTGAAGTAGGAAAGGAATAAATGAAACAAGATGGGATCAGGATGGAGACAAACCATAAGAGACTCTTAATCTCACAAAACAAACTGAGGGTTGCTGGGGGGAGGGGGTAGGGAGAGGGTGGTTGGGTTATGGACATTGGGGAAGGTATGTGCTGTGGTGAGTGATGTGACGTGTAAACCTGGTGATTCATAGACCTGTACCCCTGGGGCTAATAATACATTATATGTAAATAAAAAAATTAAAAAATGAAAAAAAATGGAATAGGTTATAGGGCAAAATGTGGGGGCCCTTTGTAACACTAGTACCAGTAATCTATACACGTTTTAACATTTTGATCTCTCTTCAGTATCATCTTTATGGTTTACACTAATGATAAGCTCCCTCTCCCAAATTAATGGAACCACATGCTATATTTTAGGGATCAGTATAACTTGCATGTTAGTTAGTTTTTGACTGCAGTTTGCTTGATTGCTGCTAGAAGGTTCTTGTTGCCTTTTTTCCAGCTTTAAGTTATGTGCTGTTCTCCTGTGGGAAACTATGAAACTTATACCATCAAATTTTTAACAAGGGAGAGAAATGTTGTTATTAAATGGGTTTCAGTGATTGTTTTCATACCATATGGTGAGTAAATTTGAAAATGTAGCTGGGACTAGCTTATTGTTCAACCAAGTACATTTTTTTCCCCTAAAAAGCTAGGTATTTCTTTGGATCCTTTGCCATGAAGTTACACAAGCTTTGGTTAGTTTTTTTTTTTTTTAAAGATTTTATTTATTTATTTGGCAGATAGAGATCACAGGTAGGCAGAGAGGCAGGCAGAGAGAGAGAGGAGGAAGCAGGCTCCCCGCCGAGCAAAGAGCCCGATGCGGGGCTCGATCCCAGGACCCCGAGATCATGACCTGAGCCGAAGGCAGAGGCTTTAACCCACTGAGCCACCCAGGCGCCCCTTTGGTTAGTTTTTTAAAAAAATATTTTATTTATTTATTTGACAGACAGAGATCACAAGTAGGCAGAGAGGCAGGCGGAGGGGGCAAGGACAGACTCCCTGCTGAGCAAAGAGCCCGATGCGGGGCTTGATCCCAGCGCCCTGGGATCACAACCTTAGCCGAAGGCAGAGGTTCAACCCACTGAGCCACCCAGGTGCCCTGGTTCATTTTTATCGTAGTATATAAGTAACAAAATCTGTTTGCCAAAACAAAGTACTTTGAGTGTGTAGATATCAATTGTTAGTGTCTTATTTATAAAACTATATTTCAGGGGCACTGGGTGACTCACTTGTTTAAGTGTCCAACTTTTGCTTTTGGCTCAGATCATGATCTCGGGGTTGTGAGCTCTGGCCTTATGTAGGGTTCCATGCCCAGGGTGGAGCCTGCTTAAGATTCTCTCTCTCCCTCTCCATCTGCCGCCCCTCCCTCTAAAAGAAAATTGTTTCAAAATATATCAGTAGTTAAGGTCTATAATATGCTTGCTCAGTAGAAAGGTATTTTCAAATGTTTGATGATTTATGAAATCTTGTGAGTTTGTATGATAAAGGAGTTGCTTACTTGATAAAAGGAGGTTGAAATTTTTTATTGTAAAAAAATAATGAAATTTACCATCTTAACCTTTTTTCTGGGAGCAATAGATAGAGTGAGGGGGTGGGGAAAAGGGCAGAGGGAGAGAGAGAATCTTAAGTAGGTTACATGCCCAGCGTGGAGCCTGACATGGGGCTCAATCATAACGACCCTGAGATCATGACCTGAGCCAAAATCAAGAGTCCAATGCTTAACTAACTTAGCCATTCAGGTGCCCCCCCCCCATCTTAACCATTTTTTTTTTTTAAAGATTTTATTTATTTATTTGTCAGAGAGAGAGAGAGGGAGAGAGAGCAAGCACAGGCAGACAGAATGGCAGGCAGAGGCAGTGGGAGAAGCAGGCTCCCTGCTGAGCAAGGAGCCCGTTGTGGGACTTCCTGGGATCATGACCTGAGCCGAAGGCAGCTGCTTAACCAACTGAGCCACCCAGGCGTCCCGCCATCTTAACCATTTTTAAGTGGACAGATCAGCAGTTACATTGACACTCCTGTGTAACATGTCCAGAACTTCTCATCTTGAAAATCTGAAACTTGGGGTGCCTGGGTGGCTCAGTCAGTAAGCATCTGTGGCTCAGGTCATGATCCCAGGGTCCTGGGATCAGGTCCCACATCAGGCTACCTGCTTGTTGGGAAGTTTTCTTCTCCCTCTCTCTCTGCCTTCTGCTCTACTTGTGCTCTCTCTCTGTCTGTCAAATGAATAAATTAAAAAAAAAATCTTTAAAAAAAAAAATCTGAAACTCTGTACCCATTAAACAACACCCCTTTTCCCACTCCTTCCATCTCCTGGTAACCACTATTCTACTTTCTGTTTCTATGAATTTGGCAACTTTAGGTACCTCATGTCGGTGGAGTCATACAGTATTTGTCTTTTTGTGACTGACTGGCTTATTTCATGTAACTTAATGTCTTGGAGGTTCATGCTGCACATTGTAGCATGTGACCGGATTTCCTCCTTTGTTAAGGAGAATAATATTCCGTTGTATGTATACATCTTACTTTGTTTATCCATTCAGCTGTTGATGGACATGTGGGCTGCTTCCACCTCTTAGCTATTGTGAACAGTGCTGCTATGAATGTGGGTGTACAAATATATCTTGAGAATCAGCTTTCAGTTTTAGATACATACATGAAAATGGGGATTGTTGGATCATATGGTAGTTCCATTAAAAAATTTTGGGGGAATCTCCATACTGTTTTGCATAGCAGATACACAGTTTTGCAGTCCTACCAACAGTGCACAGGTGTTCAGTTTTTTACACATCTTTGCAGACACTTGTGTATATTTTGATTCTAGCCATCTCAGAGGGTATGAGGTGGTATCTCATTGTGGTTTTGATGTGATTTTTGATTCTTTTATCAATTTTTTAAATTTGTGTTATTTGATATTTTGTTGTTGAGTTGTAGGAATTCTTTATATATTTTGGATATTAACCTCTTATTAGATACATGATTTGCAAATATTTTCTCACATTCTGTAGTTTGCCTTTTCACTCTGTTGATTGTGTCCTTTGATATGTAAAAGTTTTGATGGTAGTTTCTTTTGTCTGTTTTTGCTTTTATTACCTGTTTTGGTGTCATATCCAAGAAATCATTGCCAAGTCCAGTGTTACAGAGCTTTTCCTCTAATGTTTTCTTGTAGGACCTTTATAGTTTTAGCCGTACATTTAGGTCTTTAACCCATTTTTAATTAATTTTTTTATATGGTGTGAGATAATGGTTTATCTTCATATTTTGCACGTGGATATCCAGTTTTCCTAGCACCAGTTTTTGAAGAAACTGTCCTTTCCTTATTGAGTGGTCTTGGCAGTCTTGTCAAAAGTAATTTGAGGGGCGCCTGGGTGGCTCAGTGGGTTAAAGCCTCTGCCTTCGGCTCGGGTCATGATCTCAGGGTCCTGGGATCGAGCCCCGCATCGGGCTCTCTGCTCCGCAGGGAGCCTGCTTCCTCCCCTCTCTCTCTGCCTGCCTCTATGCCTACTTGTGATCTCTCTCTCTCTCTCTCTGTCAAATAAATAAAATCTTAAAAAAAAAGTAATTTGAATGTGTATGCAAGGGTTTATTTCTGCCCTCTCCATTCTGTTCTGTTGGTCTGTATGTCTTTCTTTATGCCAGTGGCACACTGTTTTCATTATTGTAGTTTTGTGATACGTTTTGAAACCAGGAATTGTGATGCCTCCAACTTTGTTTCTTCTTTATTCCCCCCAAATTGTTTGAGTTATTTGTAGTACCTTGAGTTTTATGATGAATTTTTCCATTTCTGCAGAAAAACCCCCAAAAAACAAACAAAACAAAACAAAACAAAAACAACAAAAAAAACCTCTTGAGATTTTGATAGGGATTGCATTGAATCTGTAGATTGTTTTGGGTACTATGGACATCTTAATAATAACAGTCATCCAGTCAGTTTACATAGGGTATCTTTAGACTTATTTGTGTCTTCTTTCTTTTTTTCCTCTTTTATTTTTAAGTAATCTCTACATCTAGTATGGGGCTCAAACTCACAAACCCGAGACCCAAGAGTTGCATGCTCCACTGATGGAGCCAGCCAGGCACTCCAAGTGTCTTCTTTAATTTCATCCAGCAGTGTTTTGTAATTTTCAGTGTATTAATCTTCTGCCTCCCTTGGTTAGGTTTATTTCTAAGAATTTTTTTCTTTTGGTGTTATTGCAAATAGAATTATTTTCTTAGTTTCCTTTTGGATTGTTCATTGTTAGTGCTTGCTTTGGCAGCATGTATAATAAAATTGGACTGTTCATTGTTAGTGTATAGAAGCACAACTGATTTTTCTGTGTTGACTATGTATCCTGCAACTTTGCTGAATTTATTCTAATGGGTTTTTTGGGGTGTGTGTGTGAATGTGAAATTTTTAGGGTTTTATACACATACAAGTTCATATCATCTGCAAACAGGTAATTTTACTTCTTTCTGTTTTTTATTTCTTTTCCTTGCTTAACTGTTTTAGGCAGGACTCCTAATACTATGTTGAATAGAAGTGAGAGCAGGCATCCTTGCTTTATTTCTGATCTTAAAAGGGAAACTTTTCAGTTTTTTACCATTCAATATGGTGTTAATTGTGGGCTTTTCCCAAGTGGCCTTTGTTATGTTTTTTTCCTGCTATTCCTACTTTGTTGAGTGTTTTTATCATGAAAAGGTATTGAATTTTATCAGATGCTTTTTCTGCACCAGTTGAGATAATTATGAATTTTTTTGTCCTTCATTCTCTTAATATAGTGCATTGGTTAATTTTGATGCATTGCCCCAGCTTTGCATCCTGGAAATAAATCTGACTTGGTCATGGTGTATAATACTTAAAATGTGCTGTTGAATTTGGTTTGTTAGTATTTTTTTGGAGGATTTCTGTATTGGTGTTCATCAGGGATGTTGGTCTGAGGTTTTTCGTGGTGTCTCTTTGGCTTAAATTTACCTTTTAAAGTCATTTACATGTTTTACTCTAGGAAAGCTAAGGGTTAGGATTTAAATAAATTTAGAGTACAATACATATGACTTTTCTTTCATTGTCTTTGTTTAGAATTACCATTGAAGAACCAATCTCTTAGATCTGCAATAAGAAATGGGAAGTATCATTGGGCGCCTGGGTGGCTCATGGGTTAAGCCCCTGCCTTTGGCTGAGGTCATGATCCCCGGGTCCTGGGATGGAGTCCTGCATTGGGCTCTCTGCTCAGTGGGGGGCCTGTTTCCCCCCTCTCTGCCTGTCTCTCTGCCTACTTGTGATCTCTCTCTGTCAAATAAATAAATAAAATCTTTAAAAAAATAAAGAAGAGGGGCGCCTGGGTGGGTCAGTGGGTTAAGCCGCTGCCTTCGGCTCAGGTCATGATCCCAGGTCCTGGGTTCTAGCCCCACATCGGGCTTTCTGCTCAGCAGGGAGCCTGCTTCCTCCTCTCTCTCTGCCTGCCTCTCTGCTTACTTGTGATTTCTCTCTGTCAAATAAATAAATAAAATCTTTAAAAAAAAAAAAATAAAGAAGAAATGGGAAGTATCCATACTGCTTTTATAAACTTCACTGTGAAAGCATATTGGATTTCCAAACTTCAATATGAATATAATTCAAGCCCATGAATTGTATAGTGTGCGTGTTAGTAGAAAGGTTAGCAGTTTGTATCAAGTGGATACTAATGCTAGGTATTTTAATACGGTGTTATCTAATAAAAAATGGAAGGTACAAAAAATATTAAGTATGTAGGATGTATGTTGTGCTTTGTGGTCATACTAAAATGACGAAAATTTTGTGCTTACTAGTAGTAACTGCAATTCTAAATTTTAATAAATTTTTTAAAGATTTTATTTATTTGAGAGAAAGGGAGAGGAAGAGAGGGGGAGGGAGAGTGAGAGAGTACAAGTAGGGACAGGAGCAGAGGGACAAGCTCCCTATTGAGCAGGGAGCCAGGCATGGGACTCACAGGGGGCTGCATCCCAGGAAGGTGGGATCATGATCTGAGCCAAAGGCAGACACTTAATCGCTGAGCCACCCAGGTGCCCCGTAATTCTAAATTTTATATTAAAATTTCCCATTATCCTCCATAAAGTGGTTTAGCTTGTTTATAATTAGTTTTTATTATTGTTTATTATTATTATCTTAGTTGTTTTTTGTTATTATCTTAGTTACAATTTTATCTCTACCTTCCTGTGAATTAATATTAAAGACTCAATATTTCATTTAGATACTTTTTTGTACACCTTGAATAAATAAATGTGAAATTTTCATGTAATCAATCTTAGAATACGTGAAATAAAAATTTGGATTTCCCTTGAAATTCAGTCAAGATTAGCTTGTTTTCATCTACTTTGCTAGGAAATCTTAGTATCTGTTACTGCTTGAAGCCTGCCAGTGAGCCAGTGATGCCCACTATGAAGTGAGTTTGATGGTAATAATGCACTGTGCTTATATTATGTTGTATACCATTTTTACAAGTGTTCACACATGAATTTAGCTCATGGTTGTATATTTGATTTTCAGATCTAGATATTCATTAATACCAGCTAATTGGGTCCCACCTCTGAAATGTTGATAGCCACTACACCCAGTTGTAATTATCACTGTTTATTCATGATGTCTTAACATACAGAAAGTAATGTCAGTGGGGCATGTATATTTTTTAAATTAACTCACTGTAGAAAACTAAATATGGTGTTCTGGTATAAGTGATTTGAAGAGTGATCACTGATACTATTTTAAAAAATTATTCATGATTTAGCTATTGACCTTGGTAGACTGAGGTAAGATTTTAAGGTGATAATATATGATAAATATTTTATCTTTTGACATTTATTTTGATATTTATTTGATACTTATATGTTTTGATATTTATTTATAAAAATCAACCACAGCTTGTTAGGGCACACTGGGGAATCAGCAGACTTGGAATTAGATAGGTGATATATGTCCGGTATATCAGGTATGACATGATATCCAGTGTCTAGTACCAAGTGCCAGTGTGGTAGACAGATGAGAGGAGGTTGTGGCAACTGGAGAGACAGAGACCGTTTTTAGAGTAGGTTTAGGAGCAAGAATCCACTTCCTTGGATGGGGCTGGTAGATAATATATAGCAAGAACAAAGTAGAATATTGATCCTGGGATGACTCAGGCACAGGGTACAACTGAGTATAGGGTGAAACAGTAGTGGGTCTGCAGGAATAAGGCAGAACCTTTTTCTTAACCTCCCTACTCCTTCCCACCCCTAACCACAACTGGTAGTACTCATTTGTTTCCACGTTCAGGAGTGGTGTGCTAAATTTTCTACAGAAATCAAAACTGATGGTCTGAGATCTGGGGCAAGGTCAGTATGTAGGTTGGGCCAGGTGATTCTAATTATGTTTAGGACTAGAGTCCTATTTATTTGGAAAGTATTGGGGGAATGTGGGTAGACAAGGAAATGAGGAAGATTGCTGAGCACCTACTATCATGCTTAAAAATAGGAAGGGAACAGGTGGATGTTTCCAGTTCTGTCTGGCTTTAGTTTCTGGCAATGTGTAGTGATGCCATATCCGTGCCCCAGCTTGCTCCTTCCCTTCTTCCTGAAAGTAGAAATTGTTTCAGAAGTGTTGTGGCGTTAATTGTGTTCAATTTGTCTATTTAGTTATTTGAGAAAGTCTTTTTTTTTACTTTTGGCGTCCTGCCTTTCTTCTGTATATTATTTTTTAAGTTTGTAAGGGCAAACATTTGACCTATCAAGTTAGTTAGAAATGTAGACAGGGTAATTAATGCTCTTAAGTGTCAGATTTCTTCTATTTTTTTCTTCTATTTTTTTTTTAAGATTTTTATTTATTTGACAGAGCACAAGTGGGCAGAGAGGCAGGCAGAGAGAGAGAGGAGGAAGAGGCAGGCTCCCTGCTGAGCAGAGAGCCCGATGTGAGGCTCGATCCCAGGACCCTGGGATCATGACCTGAGCCGAAGGCAGAGGCTTTAACCACTGAGCCACCCAGGCGCCCCTTTTCTTCTATTTTTTTAAAGTTTTTATTTATTTGTTTGACAGAGATCACAAGAAGGCAGAGAGGCAGGCAGAGGGGGGTGGGGAGCAGGCTCCCCGCTGAGCAGAGAGCTGATGGGGGCTTGATCCAGGACCCTGAGATCATGACCTGAGCCGAAGGCAGAGGCTTAATCCACTGAGCCACCCAGGTGCCCCGCGCAGATTTCTTCTAGTACCATTTCCAGATTACCTTTCCCTGTGCTACCATTAGAAATTCTTAAGGACACTGCCCAGGCTTATGGAAAGGAAATTATATTTGCAAATGATATATGTGGGTAGCTATGATATGGGTATGCTATCAAGAAACGTTTTGGTTGGGTGCCTGGGTGGCTCCTCTGGCTGAGCGTCTGACTCTTGATCTTATTTGGCTCAGGTCTTGATCTCAGGGTCCTGAGTTCAAGCCTCCAGGGGTTTAAAAAATGTTTTGGTTAAAATTTTGTTATTGGTCTGGGTATGCATGATCATTGCTTGGTTTGTCATTCTTTTCACCTTGTCATCTCCTCAGAAGATGTGTAGCAGAAATTGGGAGATAAACATAGGGAGGAAAAATATCTTTTTGAGCAAGGAGAAATCTTTTTAAAAAAGTCTTAGTAATCATTAAAGGGGCAGTAGATTTTCTTCTTTTGAAGGTGTATGTGTTTACATATAACAGTTTTTTGGTGTTTTTGATGAGCTTTTCATTTCTTAACTATGTACTCATAGTTGCCACCTATCATTTGATGTAAGGAAGGATAATAACTTGTGTGCTTTGATTAAATGTGCTACTGTCGGAACTAAGTTTACTTTTTAACATTTCAGGATTTCATCCTAAATGAGACTTATTCCTTTTGTCTTCTAAGTAGGTAGGCCAGTAAAAGGAGCACACCTATGGGTCTTGTCAGGAGTTCATAAAGTTTTGTTCCTGTTCACCTTGAGTAGATGAACATGATAAAGATTGTTTTTTGGGGGCTCCTGGATGGCTTGATTGGTAGAGCATGTAACCCTTGATCTCAGGGTCATGAGTTCGAGCCCCATGTTGGGCGTAGAGATTACTTTTTAAAAAGATTATTTTTTTTAGTTTTTAAATTTTTAAAAATATTTTAAATATTTGAGGGAGAGACAGTGAGAGAGAGCATGAGAGGGGAGGTCAGAGGGAGAAGCAGACTCTCTTGGAGCTGGGAGCCTGATGCGGGACTCAATCCTGGGACTCCAGGATCATGATTTGAGCCAAAGGCAGTTGCTTAACCAACTGAGCCACCCAGGCGCCCTAGAAAAATAATTCTATGATAGAACTTAGTTTTTTGTACCTACTTCATAAGATTATGGACCTGAAATATGAATAAATCAAGTTTTACCAGCAGAGATATTTTGTAATTTCTCAGGTAGTTCAGGTTTTAAAAGAGGACATTCAAAAGCACATTTCCACCCTCGTAATTTACTTTTTCCAAATGAACAATAAAATTATAGATTAAAAATGTAAAAATCACCTACATTGTCACCACCCTGTTAAGCTGTTTTCCTTTGCTGCTTTTTAGTTGTTGGTAATAATTGCATCCTAATATAGGGCTTTGATTTATCAATCTTGACCCATGTTACTAGTCATCATAAATAGTATGAGTTTTCTATTAATTGTATTTTTGTATGGTAAATTAACATATGGCTGTATCTTTAGGTAGTTCCTACTTTAAAGTGTTTGTATTATAGTGATGGTTGCATTTCAGAAGGTTCTGTGTACTTCTTATGTGCGATTCTCATAGATAGAAGGATGTAATCCTTTTGGGAGGAGTGTTAAGATAATAGATTGGCGTATTTGTATGTGCTAAATTTGCTGGCTGTTAGCAGCTGAATTTTTCTGCATTTTTAGGGAAATAACACACCTAGCTACTTGAAGTGCTTCCCTCACTCCCTCATAATGTGTGGATTCTGAGGGACCTTATTAGTGATGGCTCTCTGTTTTGCAGCTTTTTATTTTTATCTTGAGACCACTTGGGATTGAGTTAAAAGAACTTTGAAACAGTTATTCTTTTACCAAAGAAATCAAAATTACTTTAAGATTTTTAAACACTATCATAGAAAAACAGGTTTTTTGTGTATTCTTACTTTTATGCGGGGGGGGGGTGTAATTTTAATGAATTTAGTAAGTCATTTGAAGTTAAAGATGCAAGCATAGTTATATAATTTTTTATATGTTTGTGTTTATATGTTATAGTAATTGGTGTCCAACATGTTTTTAGAAGTGAGAGAAGAAAGCTTTTTTGTTATTGAATTAAACGTGTAATGTAAACTCTGAGTAATAGGCTATAAACATATTCATTATAGATAACTTGAAAAAGTTATGGTGATCAAGTTTTAGCTTTTAGATCTCTGTATAAAAGCAGTGCTGCTGAGAGCATTTACTTGAATTTAATGTAGAGAATTAAAAATACATAATCACCCATTTTTAATTCAATAATTATATATGAATGTATTTAACAAACCTTTAATGGTGGTATACTGTACACTTGAGCCTAAGGAAGTGGTTTTAAAGTGTATTCAACTCATCTACAAATGTGTTTGCTTAGTTTTCAGTGAGGATAAACAGAAGCTAATTGTTTTTGGATGTATTTTTTCTTAAAAGGAACATAGTGATTGAGAGTTAAAGCAAATTTCATTTCTATAATTTATTTTTCAAAGCTTTTGGAATGTTAACTCTTCTATAGTAGTTGCAGAGAATTGGTACATGTGATAAAAAATCTCAGTTTTTCCTTGACACTAGGTGAGAGCTCCACCTTGTGATCTTTGAGCATATTTTTTGAAAAATTAGTAACCTACAGTAGTCCAGAAATGGTGTGGTGAGTTTAATCATTAAACTCATACTTTTTATTTGAACATTACATATTATTACAGTTTTGGGTTTTCCAACTTCAGACAAATGATATTAAGTATATTTAAAGACCTCGTTTTTAAGTTTTTAAATGTAACTCTTTGGGGTAAGCAAATTGTTTTTATATACAGCTGTAGACATTTAAAATGAAAAAAAATTCATAGCCCTTCCTGCATGTAAAGTTTACATTCTTAAAAAAACCCCAGTGCTAATTTACCCATTGCTCCTCCTCTTTTAAAGTACAAAGCAACTTACATTCTGAGCTATAAAGAAATGTTTGGTGGCAAATTGGTTATTTAGACAATGATTAAAATTAAAAACTCAGACATAAGCAGTTTATATTTATATTTAATAATATTAGGTGGCAGTAGAGTTAAGTACCTTCTTGTAGAAACGCATTCTCATGTTTATTGGTACAAGTAGTTCCATGATGGCAAGGATCTCTCCTGTTCATCACTCCATGCCCCAGTGCCCAGCATTGTGTTTGGCACATGGTAGATACTTTTGATTAGTTGGATGGATTTTTAATATTTAAAAACTCTTAAAATATGTATTTAACTGAAATAGGGAGTTAGTCAGTTTAATAATTTTTTTCTAAATCTGTTAGACCATTTCATGATACTTCTTTTTAAAATACAAACAACTCGTCTGGGAGACTCACCTCTTTATAAATTCCATTTTTCTTTTGTGTTTGCTTTGGTTTCTAATTACCAAATACATGTTAAGATAGCCCTATACACTGAACAATATAATTTGATCTGGCAAAACTTGTACACTAGAAATCTGTGCTATTTTTAGAGGAAGGTGAAAACTGTATCACATAATACTTATTTTATTTGGTGTTCTCTGCTCTACAGAGCTGATGCATTCTTTATGTCCCTTAGGAGAATATAGTTATGAACTACTTTTAAAAAATTGTATATTTAAGGAATGCAGCAAGTTTGGTTTTACAAAATGCTTGAGGGGTGGATAGAGAGCATTGCAGGTAGGCAGATAATACAAGCACTTTATTTCCAACTTGCCATCTAGATTACCTGACATGTATAGAACTTATAGCTCTATACTTTTCCAGCTCCTTTATAAAAAACAAAATTATTTTTTTAAGAAATAGGTTTTTTTTAATAAGTTGGGGTTTTTAGGATCCTAGGGTATACCCTACATGTGAGGGCAAGTTTCTGAACTTTGGTGCGCTACTTAGATAATTCCCTAGGTTATAATATGAATAGTAACAGATTAACAATTAGTGGCTTTAGAGGAAGCCAGTCCTGGGACCATGATTTAGTGCAAGGAGAAGCCCATTCTAACAGTCATATCTAAATAAAGATTTTATAGTATGAGTATTCTTCAGAAAAAAAGAAAAACTCAAAGTGGTGGTAAACTCAAAGTGGTGGTGTAGACAGTTCTTGATTATTCAGGGTTTGATTTGTGGATTATTCATTCTTCTTGTTTGTCCTGTTACCTCATTATTTTGTTGTTCATGGTAGCTTAATTAGAGTGAGCTAGGAAGCGCACTGTTTTAAATTTTTATTAATTGAATATTACTAGCCATTTATGATTTTTTATGATGCTTTTTAGAGATTTAAAATTAATGGAGAAAATGGGGTGCCTGGCTTTCTCAGTTGGTAGAGCATGCAACTCTTGATCTCGGGGTTATGAGTTCAGCCCCCAGGTTGGGTGTAAAGATTACTTTAAAAAAAATCTTAAAATTAATGGAAAAATTGAATTGGTTTTTTTGTATAATGTCTTTATTGGGAGAGATTAGAAGCTAATCATTATGTGATACTTTAACATTTATTATTAATTGGATGTAAGTCTTACCTGCTTTTTCTTTAGGTAGTCATCAAGTCCTAGATTCACATGGAAATAAAAGGAAAACATAAGAAAATTATAAAAGAAAGTTATATACAAATCAAGAGCTTCAGACTCAGCGTATTTTCTCTCTTTTGTTACAGATTTGTCATTTGCTTTTAGATCTTTCTGTCAGTTAGGAACTGCATCTTTGACCTTCAAAACCAGAAATAATATCCTTCCTGTGGCCAAACTAAACTTATTTTGGTCACAGATGGTATTCATCTGTTCATATGACATTATTGGTATTTAAATTGATTGTAAGTTCTTCAGAGCTAACATTGTTTCCCCTTCCCTGTTCAACACAGTATAGTATTATCATGGTTATTTATTAAGCCTTTGGGCTCTATGTTTCTTCTATCATAGAAGAACCTGCCCTTTTTTTTTTTTTAAAGTAGGTTTTATGCCCAATATGGTGCTTGAACTCGTGACCAGCCAGGTACTGCTAGCAAAGGCTGTGGAGTTTTCAGGCATTGTATTATGATTTGAATTTGTCATAAGGATTTTAGGACCAGTAGAAGAATCACATCCTGTTCCTGTTTAGGGCATATGTCTTTTTAAGCCAGGCAAGAGCATCATAACAAATCTTAATTTTATTTTATATTAATTAATTAATTAAAATCAGAACATTTATTATGTGACTCATCGTTGAAATACTTAAGATGAGCTGGGTGTTTCAACAGCTGCCCTCTGGAGCTTGGGCGTTGTTCCTTCATGGAATCCATGCCTGAATCTGCGGTATACAATTAGGTGTCTCATTCAACCAGTCCCAGTGGTATTTCATCTTTTAGCCTGGGCACTTCAGTTGTACTTTCTCTTCCTCTTGGCAGGATAGCCACATTTGCCATAGGTCAATTTCTGAAGGTGGTAGGCCTTAGAGCCACAGTGGCGGCACAGATGTGTGTCTTACTGCAGTGGTTTCCAGTGATTATGTCCCCTTCATCATCTTGTTTCTGTGGCTAAGACCAAAGAGCGAGAATCATACAAATTTTAAAAATAATTATAATACCAGAGTTTTTCTTTGTATCTGTTAAGACTGTTGTGGGATTGCAACAGTTTATAACAAATCCATATCTTAAAAAGGCAGGGTATCTGGGTGGCTTAGTCGGTTAAGCATCTAACTGCATTTGACTCTTGATTTCTTCTCAAGTCATGAACTCAGGGTCCTGTGATGGAACCCCTTATTGGGCTACCTGCTCAACGGGGAGTCTGTTTACCTCACCTTCCCTCTGCCCCTCCCCCTGCTTGTGCACTCTCTCTCAAATAAATAAGTCTTAAAAATCTTTTTAAAAAAATGCAGTCAAATGCAAGGGGGAAAAATTCCTTTTTTACCTGAAGGACAGCAGGCCCTGGGAAATTTAATTTTTGAGTACAGATATCCTTCCCAATATTTTTCATTTGTTGGTAATAAATATGGCATCCCTTCCCTTAAAGGAATTGTTTGTCTTAGAAGAAAGAAGCAAACCATTGTTTTACCCACGTAAATCTATGAATATCTTTCTGACATTGGGGTGTTCCAGAAGATGATAAAGAAATGATAGCAGCTCCAGAAATACCAACTGATTTTAATCTACTACAGTAAGTATATTATGAAAATTCTTAAATACTTTTTCCACAAAATGGGCAATATATTAACTTCAGTTAAAATTATTTCTGCAGAAGTTCTAATGTATAAGATAAAAGTATGTATATTTTGAAACAGTTTATATCAAAGCTCATTGGTCTTTGTAACAGTGATTCCATGTTTTTTTGTACTATGTTTTTGATTTATTTTTTAATTTAGATACAGTACAATTTATTATTTTGCTGTGCAGTTCTTTGAATCCATATTTAGTTTTTACAGTAGCAACTGTTTTGAGGGAGTGCCATGAAATTAAAAGTTAAGTGTTCCCATTGGTAAGGAATATATACCACATAGTAGTATTTAGGGTGTAATACCAGATTTCTGTTATAAAACGCACTGATAATAAGCTTAAATATGGGAAGGTAGGACATGCTGTCCATATTTTTTTTCAGAAAAAATTACATGCTTATTGGTATATAAAGTGACTTCAACATAGGTATTTTCTTCACCCTTGTCTTAAAAGCTACCTGTACTCCTTTTTCAACTTTTATTCTAATTACTCTTAAGTATTTGATGTAGGAAGGAATTTCAGCTACTGTATGTAATAGTGGTTTTCATACTAAGCTGCAGTTTCATGAGGTGCCTCAGTGAAAAAGGAACCCTTAAACTGCCTTGGATCCCTTTAACTTTATACACATATATACTATACTATATTTGCTGTTGGAATCTTTATAATACTTGATTTGAAAATAATTTGGCTGCTACGAATTTTGAAAACATCAGATAAATACTTTGTACATAATGGTAGCCAGTGTCTACTTTTGATGCTTTATAGGTATTCATTTTAAAAATAATTTTATTATTTTCGGTGGAGACTAAGGTGGTCTACGGGGATATTGCTAGTATTTTGAAGTGTGCTTTTCAGTGTGATTTTAATCCCAGTGTATATGGACTCTGTTTTTAAGATTCTTGAGGAAAATTTCTTGTTTTCGTTTGAGGTAGGATACAGGATAGTCCAAGGAAAATACAATGTTTGGTTGGACTATTAGAAAATTATGAAATTTCTTAAATATGTTAAGATTGGAGACAATTAAGAATGTTTGTGTTATAAACTAGACTACTGACTATTAGAATATCTCAAGTAATTAAGGCCTGAAATAGGATAATGGGTAAGAGGGAATTGATGTGGAGGGTAGAATAAACAGTGTTTGGTTGGGTATGTGAGATGGGGGACAGGGTAAAGAGAAAGGAGTGGAAGAGTCAGTCATATAATAGATGACTCATGAAATTTCAGGCCACTAAAAGGTTAACCTGGTATGCTCCATAAACATGCTAGCATAGGTTATTTTACCTGGGATAGGTGGTGGTGGTGTTCTTTTGATCTTAAAAGCAGAGGAAAACATAGGAGAAAGGCAGACTTTCAAGAGTATTTCTGCTCTGGTTGGGGATGTTTTCGGCTCTTACCCTGATTACTCAACTTTAGCTTTCTTCATAAGGTTTTCCAGTTAGTAATCAAACCTCTAGTGGCTCATTCTTTTAGTTGGGAGAGATGAGGATTAAGAGTGTAATTGAGCCTGTGATTAGTCTGTGGCCATTGGAATATTGCAAAGACTAGTGATTGTTTGCAGATTTATAGCAGTTACAGAGCTAAGAGAGCTAGTGTCCCACAAATGTCTTGGGAATAAAGAAATATTACTTATAGACAGCAAGATACCTAAAAACATTACCTTTCTTTTCTTTTCTTTTCTTTTTTTTTTTTTTGCAAGGCCATATAGGCGTGTGGGAAGGATATTGATGACAACAATCTTCTTAAGATGTAATAGGCATGATTTTCAGGGTTAATATGACAGTAGTCATTCAGGTTTTGGTGCATTAACTCTTGGGAAATGGGATTTATTATAGGCCCTTTCCTCACAACGTAATAGGACATAGTTAGGATTGCCACAATCTTCAATACATTGTTTAAATTATGTTGTAGGTAACTGCTATTAATAGTAATTTTTTCCCTTGCTAGCAACTTAACCATTACTATAGATATATAAAGTATACCTACTTACCTCATAACCTCTGGACAACTGGTTATTTTAGCAATGAAAATGGAAATAGAAGAAATCTAGTTAGAGAAGAAAAGCTTTGCATTTTGATTCCATTTGTTTTAAGCAAAACTGGTACTAGGATTACATATTTGAAGTGGTAAAATTTTTATCTTTTATGGGTGTGGCTCAGTTCTAAACTCATTATGACCCAGATTTCAAGTAAGCCTTGCCTTCAGCTCTTAAATGTGAGGGTATGTTACTACTACTTAGATACACCCATGTTTGCATATATAGGAAGCATTACACATATGTATTTAAATTAGTCTTCTTCCTTATGTGTGAGAAAATCCAGATTATATAAAACACCTCACCTACTCCAAAATAAAGGGCAACTTCTTAGAATTACAGATTTATATATTTATTTGAGAGACAGTGAGAATATGTAGATTTACATATTGGAGGAGATTGAAGAAACTTTAGAGATTTCATTCTTTCTTGCATGTAAATTGTTTATAGATGAAAAGATTGTGAGGTTGTCACTTGTCTAAGATCACACAGTTTCTTAGTACTAGAATCAGTTCTCCTGTAGTTCACCACCTTTTTACTTCATAAAGGATTTTGATCAGTTAGCACTTCCCTATTGTATTTCAAATGGTTTAGTTTGTAAAAATGTTTTATACATATCCTTTCAGAAGTACATGTTTTGTATAGTTATACTTATATTTCCAAATATTTTTTGAGTGAGCGAGGAGTGGTCAGAGGATTCTTAATATCACTAAAATTCCCTAATAAAGATCATCCAGTTCCTAGTGTTAAAATGTAGTCTTCTCTGAACTCCATGGTGTTCAATCAGAAAATGAAACCAGCCATTACAATAGAACACCACAGTTACTATGGTTAAAATTTTTTTTAAAGATTTTATTTATTTATTTGACAGACAGAGATCACAAGTAGGCAGAGAGGCTGGCAGAAAGAGAGGGGGAGGCAGGCTTCCTGCTGAGCAGAGAGCCTGATGCGGGGCTCAATCCTAGGACCCTGGGATCATGAGCTGAGCTGAAGGCAGAGGCTTTAACTCACTGAGCCACCCAGGTACCCCTGTGGTTAAAATTTTAAGAGCCACTGGTATTATATGTTTTTGTTTTGGTTAAAAATTAAGAAAATAAAACATGTTTATAGATATTTTTGCTTTAGATTATTGCCTTGTAGTTTGTTACATAATTTTATGTTTGGTAATATGCTATGGTATGATGTTTGGGGAAGCATCTTAGTTACATGTAATGCTAATAAGGAATTTTGTAAAGAGTTAACCAAGCCTTTGTTTTAGAAAATATGGCAAAAATAGAAACTTCACCTATATTTCTAAAGAAAGTTTTAAATAATTGCTTATCTTTCTGTCACAGGGAGTCAGAAACACATTTTTCTTCTGACACAGATTTTGAAGACATTGAAGGAAAAAACCAAAAGCAAGGCAAAGGAAAAGTATGTATAGAATATATGACTTTATTTTGGTTCTTTAGGTCATTTGTATACATATATGCATATGTACATATAAAAATACATAGCTGTTTTAGTTATGTCTCACATGTTGTCTTTTATAAAAGTTCTCTCCCCACCACTGGTATGGTAAGCCTTCTGAATGTATATGGTTTCTTTGGCTTCTAGGTCAAATATCTTTTGATTATCTGTTTTCCACTACTGTAAAGTTGAAATTAATAATACAACATTGTTTCTTTTTTAAAAATTTTGTTAAGTTCTTAATTTTAATTCCAGTATAGTTGACCTACAGTGTAATAGTTTTAGGTGTACAGTTTAGTGATTCAGCAATTCTATACATAATTCAGTGCTTGTTAAGATAAGTATAGTCTTTAATCCCCATCACCTATTTCATCCCTTCCCCCACCCACCTCCCTCTGGTAACCATCAGTTTGTTTTCTGTAGTTAAAGAGTCTGATTCTTGGTTTGTCTCTCTTTTCCTTTGTTTCTTAAATTCCACATATGAGTGAAATCATAACAGTATTTGTCTTTCTCTGACTTACTTTGATTAATGTTATACTCTCTAGCTCCATTCATGTTTTTGCAAATGGCAAGATTTCATTCTTTTTTTGTGGCTGAATAATTTTCTGTTGTATATGTAGACACCACATCTTCTTTATTCATTCATCTATGGATGGGTATTTGCACTGCTTCCATAATTTGGCTATTGTAAATAACGCTGCAGTAAACATATGGATACATATATCCTTTCAAATTAGCGTTTTTATATTCTTTGGATAAATACCAATAGTGTGATTACTGGATCATAGGGTAGTTCTGTTTTTAATGTTTTGAGGAACCTCTGTACTGTTTTCCACAGTGGCTGCACCAGTTTGTGTTCCCGCTAACACTGCATGAGTGTTCCTTTTCTCCACATCCTCACCAACACTTGTTGTTTGTATTTCTAATAGTTTATTTTGTAAAGCACAGTATGCTAAGCACAATGTGATACTCTGTTGGCTTTACTTACTCATGAGTAGTCAAGCATAAAGCAAAGCAAAGCAATAAATAAAATTCCTTGTTCTAAACTATCCTAAAAATGTAACCTATAATCAGTTTAAGTCCAGTAGGTTCCAGTTGACAAGAGTTTTACTCTTTATAAGTAATGCTAAGGATAAAGAGTAACAAAGTGAGGGGTGCCTAGCGAGCTCAGTCAGAAGAGCATTCAACACTTGATCTCCAGGTTGTGAGTTCGAGCCCCACATTGGGTATAGGGGTTACTTAAATAAGTAAAACTTAAAAAAAAAAAAAAAAAACCCAAAACCTAACAAAGTGAGGTTCTGACTCAATAGAATGAAGATTTAGAATATATGCGCATAGCCTGAGGACCCTGAATGACTTGGTGAATGTGTAAATTATTTTGATGTTTTGGAAAGTACATTTGACTCTGTGCATGTGTGTAAATACAGTGTGTAAAAGATGACTTATTTTTGTTCACCATTTTCTTTCCCAAAATGAATTTTGGATTTATATTTTCTTATAACAAATTTTAAAAATCTATTTATTTAAAAAAATTAAAAAAAAAATTAATTTCTTTTCAGCATAACAGTATTCATTGTTTTTGCACCACACCCAGTGCTCCATGCAATCCGTGCCCTCTCTAATACCTACCACCTGGTTCCCCCAACCTCCCACCCCCCACCCCTTCAAAACCCTCAGATTGTTTTTCAGAGTCCATAGTCTCTCATGGTTCACCTCCCCTACCAATTTCCCTCAACTCCCTTCTCCTCTCCATCTCCCCTTGTCTTCCATGCTATTTGTTATGCTCCACAAATAAGTGAAACCACATGATAATTGACTCTCTCTGCTTGACTTATTTCACTCAGCATAATCTCTTCCAGTCCCGTCCATGTTGCTACAAAAGTTGGGTATTCATCCTTTCTGATGGAGGCATAATACTCCATAGTGTATATGGACCACATATTCCTTATCCATTCCCCAAACTACTAGAACTCATACAGCAATTCAGCAATGTGGCAGGATATTTAAAAAATTTTTTAAAAGATTTTATTTAGAGAGAGAGCCCAAGCAGGACTAAGGGCAGAAAAAAAGGGGAGAAAGAATCTCAAGCAGACTCCACGCTGAGCATGGAGACCCATGCAGGGCTTGATCTCATGGCGCTGAGATCAAGATCTAAGCTGGAATCAAGAGTCAGATGCTTAACTGACTGAGTCACCCAGGCACCGTGACACATTTACTTTTAAAAAAGTCTGTAATTGTCATGATCTCAGGGTCCTGGGATGGATTCCTGCATTGTTCTCTCTGCTCAGCAGGGAGTCTGCTTCCTTCTCTCTCTGCCTGCCTATTTGCCTACCTGTGATCTCTCTCTCTGTCTGTGTCAAATAAATAAAATCCTTTTTAAAAAAGTCTGTAATAGTGATGCCTGGGTGGCTCAGTCTGTTAAGCATCTGCCTTTGGCTCAGGTCATGATCCCAGGGTCCTGGGATGGAGTCCTACCTCAGGGTTCCTTGTTCAGTGGGGAGCGTGCTCCTCCCTCTCCCAATCCCCCTTCTTGTGCTCTCTCTCTCTGTGACAAATAAATAAAGTCTTAAAAACAAAAGAAAAGATGTCTATAATACAGAACTGTACAATAAACAAAGTAAATTTCCCTGTAAGCCTATCTCACAGAGGTAAGATAATCTTTAAACATTTTGTGAACCGTTCTTTTGTACATACACCTGTCTGTAAACATGACATAGACTTTTACTTAAATGGATTCATACTATGCAAACTGTTTAATTTGCTTTTAAAACTAAATAGTATGTTGTAAGTAGCTTTCCTGTCAGTGAATTTTTTTTAAAGATTTTATTTATTTATTTGACAGACAGAGATCACAAGTAAGCAGAGAGGCAGGCAGAGAGAGAGAGAGAGAGAGAGAGAGAGGAGGAAGCAGGCTCCCTGTGGAACAGAGAGCCTGATGTGGGGCTTGATCCCAGGACCCTAGGATCAGGACCTGAGCCGAAGGCAGAGGCTTTAACCCACTGAGCCACTCAGGCGCCCCCTGTCAGTGAATTTTTGCTATCATTTCTAATGGTGTCAGAGCACCCCATTTTATCTATGGAATACAATTTATTTAATTAATCTTTGGCATATATTTTTAGAGTTCACATAATCCATATTTCATAATTTCATATCCGTTTTTAGTCTCTTAAAACATAGACGTTTTGAGACAAAAGTGTGAATAAATAAAATGTTAACTCATGACTGTCCAAAGACAGTCATAATTCTAGTGGGTAGTATATGGTTATCCATTAGAAAACTAATTTTTCTTATTCTGCAGCCATTTTGCAAAACTGAAAATGTACTTTTGACTTTGATTTAATTTACAAGTTGGGACAAGACTCACAGTGGCATCTGACTAGAGGACTCCCCAAAGTTTTTGTGCCACAGTTTAGTTGTATAGTCACTGCTATGAGTGAGGTGTTAGGTCTCAGATTAAGAATTTATTATAATAATAATAATAATAATCATAGTAACTACGTTTTGACACTATGCTATGTATGTTCCAAGCACTGTGCTAAAAATACATTATCTAATTTAATATTTGAACCACCCTGTGAATTAGAAAACTTCCTGATTTTATGGATAGGAAACTGGTCCAGAGAAGTTCAGTGGTTAAAGGGTTTGAACCCACATCTGTTAAAAGGTGGTGAGAGCAGAAGCAGGGTTGGGGCAGAGGAAGAGGAAGAAGCAGACTCCCCACTGAGCAGGGAGTCCCACATGGAGCTTTATCCCAGAACCTGGGATCAGGACCAGAGCCAGAGGCAGAGGCTTAGCCACTGAGCCACCCAGGCACCCCCCAACATCCCCCGACCCCATAGTCTTGCTTTAGAGATGTTTTTTCATCTACAAGATTGTGCCCAGGTTAGCATGTTTACTTCTTGTACTTCCCTGTATTATCATTCCTTGCACATTGTTTTTTTTTTCTAGCATAGCATATCCACTGAGCCATTTTAATTGTACTAGTTTTCCATACCAACAGGGAATATTGAAGCATATGATAGGTAAATTGAAAATATATAATTCCATTTAATTAACACTAACATTTTCTACTTTTCTGGTGTACTCTCTGTAGTTGGTCTTTTCTTTCTCCCTTATCTCTGAAATTACTTTTACTGGGGACAATAACCTTTCATTCTGCAATTAGGAATTAATGACTTAGGTTCACAAAGACTGAATCTCATTAACAAAACAATGTAAATTAACAAGTAATATATTTCAGTTGTTAGGAAGGAGTTTGAGGTAGTTGTTAAGAGTAGGGTGGTTTTGGACTCTTGAGGAAGGAGGAAGGATCCTCTGTGGAACAAAGTATACAAACATACAGGCTGTCAGTAGAAATAAGTGTGTAGAGTTGGCGGTAGATCAGCGGCATGCAGACTATGGCCTGTTTCTATAGTGTCCATGATCTAAGAATTTTTTTTTTAATTTTTAAAAGGTTGTAAAAATAAACAAAGAATATGTGACAGATGGGGCGCCTGGGTGGCTCAGTGGGTTAAAGCTTCTGCCTTCGGCTCAGGTCATGATCCCAGGGTCCTGGGATAGAGCCCGCATTGGGCTCCCTGCTCAGCAGGGAGCCTGCTTCCTCCTGTCTCTGCCTGTCTCCCTGCCTACTTGTGATCTCCGTCCATCAAATAAATAAAATAAAAATCCTTAAAAAAAAAAAAAAGAATATGTGACAGAGATGGAATGTGGTGGCCTGCAAAGTCTGAAATATTTACTGTGTGGTATTTTACAGAAAGTTTGCCGATCCTTGCTCTAAATCACAGAAATGTGTAGGTTGAAAAGAGATGTAGAAATCATCTATTCTAATGTGTAAAGATTTTTTTTTTAAGATTTTATTTATTTATTTGACAGAGATCACAAGTAGGCAGAGAGGCTGGCAGAAAGAGAGGGAAGCAGGCTCCCCGCTGAGCAGAGAGCTTGACACAGGCCTCCATCCCAAGACCCTGAGATCATGACCTGAGCCAAAGGCAGAGGCTTAACTCACTGAGCCACCCAGGCGCCCCTAATCTGTAAAGATTTAATACAACTTTGACATTTTCGAAATGAGAATTCTGAGTTAGGGAATGACTTGCTTTTCTATAACAAGTTAAAAGGCCGTGGGAAGTATTTTATAACTGAGGCGTGTAGGCAGCCTTTTCGATGATTTATGAAGTCCCCACTCCCCAGTACTGACAACTTCCTTATAAAGGGGCTTCATTTTCATAGTGTTCATTAACTAAATTTTCTTGATAAATGAGTGTGGAGTTATCACTAGTTGTACAGAGGAACATGATTTTTTTAAATTTGAATTCTCCTTCGTTTATCCGGAATATGAATGAGGTTGATACACATACTCATACTTTTTAGAATTCCTTTATCAGTGCACTGCAGTAATTTATAAGACTAATAGTAGTTAAAATTTAGAAATTTGAACTAAGTACGAGTTACTTATTTGATAAAGTGTTTTGTTATTCTTGCTGCCCACTGCAGTCTGCCCCTTAAAGCAGCAACCCTGTGAGTAGGCACAGTTTTATCCTCACTTTACAAATTAGAAGTAAGGTTAAGTAACTTGCCCAACATCACTCAGCTAATAGGAGTAAAACTTTGGACCCACGTAGTCCGTCAGTCTGCAGAGACAGCTTCTTTGTGGCATCAATTTTTCCATTTATAGTACCAGAAACCTCACATGACACTGTAGTCCTTACTACAGTGTCATGTGAGGTTTCTGGTACTATAAATGAAAAAATTGATGCCACAAAGAAGCTGTCTCAACCATATCATTTTATTATGACATGTGTATGGCACTCCTCTTTAGGTCAGGTTTAGGCATATTATAATTATGTACCTTTTTAACTGCTTTCTGCCGTAGCTTTATTTTACATATTCAAGGATAATGATATAACTTAATTAACTTGTATTTTTATGCAGACTTGTAAAAAAGGCAAAAAGGGCCCAGGAGAAAAGGGCAAAGGTGGAAATGGTGGAGGAAAACCTCCTTCTGGTCCAAACCGAATGAATGGTCATCACCAACAGAATGGAGTGGAAAACATGATGTTGTTTGAAGTTGTTAAAATGGGCAAGAGTGCTATGCAGGTAATGTTTATTGTGTTCTTCCCAGTTTATTTGTTCATTTTAAACTTTAGTGAGTTATATAAAATCCCTGAGTTTTCTAATTGCACTAAAAGAAACTAACACTTGCTTATAGAAAAAAGCAACAAAGTCATCGGAAAACTAGGGATCTGTCTATTCAGACATAAGACCTTTAAGCTGTGTCTTGAGTCATTTTCTGCTGCATTATTTTCTTTTAATAGCATATAATAAAAAATTATTTGCTAAAAAAATACGCTGATGTAAACTGTGAGATTTCAGTTTCCCCTGAATTTATTTGGCTGCCATTAAAATATGAAGCCCTTTGCCCATATAGAATTCTTGGTTGAGTGATCTAATATAATCACTCTCCACTTTAGTGAACTGAATTATGTTGATCACTGTTGTCTGTTACAAAGTTTATTACTTGTGCTGTTTCTTAGCAGAAGAGTAAAAAGTGAGAGTCATAGCCATGTCAAATCATCCTAATTTTATTCCTTCTGTATAATTTTATGACAATAGAAGCATTTAGGCTTTACAGTGGAGACTAAACCCATATGGTTTTATTTATTTTTTTAATTTTTAAAAAAGATTTTATTTATTTATTTGACAGACAGAAATCACAAGTAGGCAGAGAGGCAGGCAGAGAGAGAGGAGGAAGCAGGCTCCCTGGGGCTCGATCCCAGGACCCTGAGATCATGACCTGAGCCAAAGGCAGCGGCTTAACCCACTGAGCCACCCAGGCGCCCCCCGCATATGGTTTTAAAGAAATTGAATAAACACTATGCTCAAAGTATATACATGCTTAATAAAGTTATTTTTTACTGTATAAAAGCCATAGGGAATATTTTTTAGGGAATTAATTTTAATTAATTAAATGATTTATGGAGAACTAGCCATTTAAGCATTCTCTTATGAGAGAGTAACAAATGCAAATCTTGTTTATAAATATGGGCTTATCTGATATGTATGGCTTTGTAAATAAATTTTTAAGTATCAGTTGGGAATGATAAGCCACATTTTTACATGTAAAATAAAAATTGTTTTTTTGAGCTATCATCAGTTGTACAGAGGAATGTGACTTTTAAAATTTGAATTTGGGGATGCCTGGGTGGCTCAGTTGTTAAGCAACTGCCTTCAGCTCAGGTTATAATCCCAGGGCCCTGAGATTGAGCATTAGGCTCTTTGCTCAGCAGGGAGCCTGCTTCTCCCTCTCTTACTCCCCATGCTGTGTTCCCTCTCAGCTGTCTCTGTCAAATAAATAAAATCTTTAAAAATAAATAAATAAAATTTGAATTTGCCTTAATTTAGTCATACATGGTTTACATTTTATATAGTTGTGATGAGGGTGTAGATTTTATTTCTTTAATGTTTTAAATTATTATTTCATATATATATTCAATATTTTTAAAAATAATGTCTTACTATCTTACAGTGATATGGTTTATTTAGTCATTCCCTAATTTAGAAAGTTATCCCCTTCTCTCTGATTCCCATTTTGGGTAAACTTCATCAAAGGAATAAATTGTCTCAGTTACGTTATATATACCATTTCATTACTTTCCTTTTTATATTATACTTTTTCTCTATAATGTTTTAAGCTGTTAAATGCATTAATCTTTTTTGGTATCTTTCATTTTTGTTAACATCAGAAATCTCAACTTACATCCACAGCTAATTAGGCTGTTCTATTTTTGTCTAGTCTATAGGGTTTTTGTTTAACTTTTCAGTTCATCAAAAATTTTTAATAGAAAATGTGAGGATTTAGCTTTATATTTAGTTTTGTTAGTGGTATCTCTTTGTTTAAAGAATGAACTTTTTCCTTATTTTTATGTTGATTATGGTTTGGCATATATTAAGATTGTGCCTCTGTGTTACTTGTTTTTTCTTTTTCACCCTTAAAAGTGAAATGTCCACAGTATCTCTCCACTGATTTCTCTGAATGGACTCTTAACCTCCAGTTTGTTTTGTGTACTCCCACTTGTGTTATCTTGGTAATACGAAATTTGATCAAGGAAGTCTCCTGTTTACAAGCTTCTAACAGTTCTTCCTTATCTAAAAGTTCCAGCCCAGATTTTTTTTTATGATGTGCTTCCTATTCCCCAGCCACTGTACGTACTCTGCCTCCACCCTACTCTCCACAAACCCCCCCCCACCTTTCTTTTTGTTTTTCCCTTTGCCTGGAATAGTCTTCACGTAAGATTAACTTAAATCACATGTCACTCGTTGAGAAGCATTCTTGGGCTCTGTCTCTTTCTCCCCTTGAATATATTTTTTACTCTTCTCTTTCCCTTATAGCATTTAATATATTGTATTATAGGTGTGCATATGTCTGAATTTGCTTCTAGATCATTAATTTCTTGATCAAGGACTGTATATTACTCATTTTTTTAATCCCAGGGTATACCTATTTCAGTAATTAGAGGTGAGGATAAGTATCAGACTGGCTGTTGGTTTTAAAATAGTTATTATATATTAAGAAAGGAGGGATCTGGGACACTTGGGTGGCTCAGTAGGTTAAGTGTCTGCCTTCGGCTTCTGCTGTTAAGCGGGACTCCCTGCTCAGTGGGGAGCCTGCTTCCCCCTCTCTCTCTGCCTGCCTCTCTGCTTCTCCCTATCCCTGCCTCTCCCTCTGCATGCTACCCTTCCTGCTTGCACGTGTGTGCTTTCTCTTTCTCTCTCTGACAAATAAGTAAATCTTTTTTAAAAATCGGTCTTTAAAGGGGTTCCTGGGTAGCTCAGTGAGTTAAGCCTCTGCCTTTGGCTCAGGTCCTGATCTCAGGGTCCTGGGCTTGAGCCTTGTGTTGGGTTCTCTGCTCAGCGGGGAGCCTGCTTCCCCCTCTCTCTCTGCCTGCCTCTCTGCCTACTTGTGATCTCTCTCTCGCTCTCTGTCAAATAAATAAATAAATAAAATCTTCAAAAAAAAAAAATCAGTCTTTAAAAAAAAAAAGGGATCATGCATGCATATGCCCCTAGTTCTATTAGATAATATATATTGAATTTTATTGGATAAATTCTTAGCATACTGCTTGATGATTAAAATTTTAAAATATTTTAATGTGTTATATTGCATTATTTTTATTACAGCAGCCTTGTATTCCCAGTACAAATTCTATTTGATCTTTTTGAATAAGTTTTTAATAAGATGTGATCTTTTTTTGTAAGATTTCATTAAGTATTTTTATATCTTTATTGTTGAAATAGCCCTTCTTCCAGTCATCTATTGCTGTATAACAAGTCACTCCAAAGTTAGTGATGTAAAGGAACAGCCATTTTACTAGGCTTAATGATTCTCTTGGTCTAGAATTGAGGCAGAACTAAATAGGGATGAAATTGTCTGTGCTCCCATCCGTGATGGTTTGTGCCTTAACCTGAGATACTTTTAATGCTCAGAGGTTACATAAACAGGTAAGGACTATACTTCCCTGGAGCCTTCTTTATTCATTTTTGGTGCCTAATCTGGAGTGACTTGAAGGCTGGGCACTGCTGGAACTATTACCTGGAATACCTACAAATGGTTTTTGCATGTGGCTTGGGTTTCCTACAGTATGGCTTCTGGGTTTGGAGAGTGTCTTGAGCAGAGATCTGATTCTCTGTTCTCCAAGAACCAAGTACAGAAGTGGAATGGTGGTCCATGACTTAATCTTGGAAGCATCATTTTTATTGCCTTCAGTTCTAGAAAAGGGAATGTAGACCCCACTTATTGAAGAGCAGTGTCAAACATTTTGGGCCATGTTTTAAAACTCTCACAGTCCCATAATATATTCTTTTGATATTTATTACCTGTATGATATTTGGGAATAATCTTAAGTTTACATACATAAGCTATTGTCAAATATTGAAAAGGACTGAAATCTAGAAATTAGATAAAATTTTAGAAGATCTCCAGTCAATCTCTTTGAGCCAGGTAATTCTTAGATAATATTTCCTTTTTATTTTCTTTAATTTGTAATGACACCACCATTTCTGTACATCAGATTGCACACATAATTCATTTAGTTTATACCCAGGTTTCATATTTATTTGTATATAACTTAAACATTTTTCCCTCCTGATGCTTTTTTAAAAAAAAAGATGTATTTATTTTATTAGAGCGAGAAAGAGTGCATGTGTGTGCAAGAACGGGGGGAGAGGCAGAGGAAAAGAATATCAAGTAGACTTCCTGCTGAGTGTGGAGCACAGTTCAGCTCCATCTCAGGACCTAGAGATCATGACCTGAACTGAAATCAAGAGTGGGATGCTCAGTGAACTGAGCTACCCAGCTTCCCCTGTCATCCTAATTTTTAAAACTTGGTTATTTAAAAATAGTTTTCATCTGCTGTTTGGTTTCCTCTTCTATCCCCCAAAGAATCACGTGCTGCTTTTTATTTTTTTAGCTCTGTCCTATTTAAAAAAAAATACTATGTTGAAACATAATTCACATACCACAAAATTCACCCTTTTAAAATGTAAATTCAGTTGTGTTTAGTATATTCATAGAGTTGTGTAGCCAACACCAAGTCTAGTTTTAAAATATTTTTCAATATCCCAGAAGGAAACTTTGTGCCTATTAGCCAGTTACTTTCTCTTTGCCTGTCCCAGGTCTAGGCTACCACTAATGTAGTTTTTATAAATTTGCCCATTCTGGACATTTCATATATATGATTCATTCAATATGTGGTCCTTTATCAGTGGTTTCTTTGACTTGGCATAATATTTTCAAGGTTCATCCATATTGTGGTATTTATTATAATCTCATTCTTTTTTATTGCCAAATAATACTCCATTTCGTTTATCCGTTCATCTTCTGATGCATATTTGCTTTGGTTCTACTTGTTGGCTATTATGAGTAATGCTATTACAGGTATTCTTGTACAAGTCTTTTTTTTTTTTTTTAGCATATGTCTTCATTTCTCCTGGGTATTATATATCTAGGAGTTAAGTTGTAGGATCATATGGTAACTGTTTAACCTTTTTAGTTTCATTTATTTTTTTAAAGATTTTATTTATTTATTTGACAGAGAGACAGTGAGAGAGTGGGTACAAGGAGGGGGAGTGGGAGAGGGAGAAGCAGGCTTCCCGCCAAGCAGGGAGCCCAATGTGGGGCTTGATCTGGGGCTTGATCCAAGGATCCTGGGATCATGACCTGAGCCCGGGGCAGACACTTAACAACTGAGCCACCCAGGGGCCCCAAACCTTTTTTATTTTTTTAAAGATTTTATTTATTTACTTGAGAGAGAGGGAGAGAGCACAGGCAGGGGGAGCAGCAGAGAGAGAGGGAGAAGCAGGCTCCCCAATAAGCAGGGAGCCCAGTGTGGGGCTCAATCCCAGGATCATAACCTGAGCTGAAGGTAGATGTTTAATGGGCTGAGCTAGCTACTCAGGTTTCCCAAGTGGTGTCTTAATTTTACTTTTGATTTCCATTTCCTTGGTGGCCAGTTTTGAGCATCTTTTGATGAGCTAATGGCTATTTGTATGTCTTCTATAAAGAGTTATATTCAGAATCTTTGTCTATATTTTTAATTAGATTACTTGGCTTTTAAAAATTATTGAATTGCTGGGGCACCTGGGTGGCTCAGTGGGTTAAAGCCTCTGCCTTCGGCTCAGGTCATGGTCTCAGGGTCCTGGGATCGAGCCCCACATCAGGCTCTCTGCTCAGCAGGGAGCCTGCTTCCTCCTCTCTCCCTGCCAGCCTCTCTGCCTACTTGTGATCTCTGTCTGTCAAATAAATAAATAAAATCTTTAAAAAAAAAAAAATTATTGAATTGCTCTTAAAAAAATTATTGAATTGCTCTTAAGTCCCTTTCCTTAAACTTCATGAGCCTGGGTGGCTCAGTGGGTTAAGCCTCTGCCTTCGGCTCAGGTCACCATCTCAGGGTCCTGGGATTGAGCTTCACATCGGCCTCTCTGCTTAGCAGGGAGCCTGCTTCCTCCTCTCTCTCTGCCTGCTCTCTGCCTACTTGTGATCTCTGTCAAATAAATAAATAAAAATATTTTTAAAAAGTTATTAAATTGCAAGAGTTCTTGATGTAGGCATACCTCAGGGGTCCTGTGAGTTGGATTTTAGACCACTTCACTAAAGCAGATACCACAATAAAGCAAGTCAGATGAATTTTTTTGGTATCCCAATTCCTATAAAAGTTATGTTTACACTATACTGTAGTCTGTTAAGTGTGCAACAGCATTATGTCTGAACTGTATATACCTTAAATAAAAAAATACTTTATTGCTAAAAAATACTAATTATCTGAGCTTACAGTGAGTTGTAATCTTTTTTCTGGTGGAGGATCTTACCTCAGTGTTGATGGCTGCTGACTGATGGAGGTGGTGTTTGCTGAAGGTTTGGGTGGCAATGGCAATTTCTTAGAATAAGACAACAATGAAGTTTGCCGCAATGATAGATGCCTTTTCACAGTTGGTTTCTTTGTAGTATGAGATACTGTTTGATAGCATTTTACCCACATTAGAACTTCTTTCAAAATTGAAGTCAGTCTTCTCTAACTCTCCTGCTATTTTATCATCCAAGTTGATGTAATATTCTAAATCCTTTGATGTTATTTCAACAATCTTCACAGCATCTTCACCTGGAGTAGATTCCTCCTCAAGAAATCACTTTCTTTGATCATCCATAAAAAGTAGTTCCTCATCCGTTAAAAGTTTTATCATGAGATTTCAGCAATTCAGTCACATCTTTAGGCTGCATTTCTTTTTTTTAAAAGATTTTGTTTATTTATTTGACAGAGAGAGCACAAGCAGGGGGAGCTGCAGGCAGAGGGAGAGGGAGAAGCAGGCTCCCCACTGAGCAGAGAGCCCGACGTGGGGCTCCATCCCAGGACCCTGGGATCATGACCCAAGCTGAAGGCAGACGCTTAACCGACTGAGCCTCCCAGGTGCCCCTAGGCTCCATTTATAATTGTAGTTCTTATGCTATTTTCTACCACATCTGTAGTGAAATTTTTACCACATCCATTGAAAGTCATGAAGCCCTCAAAGTCATCTATTAGAGTTACAATCAGCTTCTTCTAAAGTCCTGTTAATGTTGATAGTTTGACTTCTTCCCATGGATCATGAATGTTCTAAATGGAATCTAGAATGATGAATCATTTACAGAAGGTTTTCAGTTGACTTTGCCCATATCCATCAGAGGAGTCACCATGTAAGGCTATGTATATAGCCTTGTGAAAATGTATTTCTTAAATAAGAAGAACTGAAAGTTGAAATTACTCCTTTAACCATGGGCTTCAGAATGGATTTTTTTGTTAGTAGGCATGAAAACAACATGAATGTCATTGTACATCTCCATCAGAGCTCTTGAGTGACCAGGTGCATTGTCAGTAGCAGTAATATTTTGAAAGGAATCTTTTTCTTCTGAGTAGTGGGTTTGGAAATGGGCTTCCGATATTCAGTAAGCCATGTTGTAAATAGGCTATTATCCAGTCTCTGTTGTTTGATTTGTAGAGCGTAGGCAGAGTAGATTCAGCATAATTCTTAAGGGCTCTAGGATTTTTGTAATGGTAAATGAGCCCTGGCTTCAGTTTAATCAGTTGCATTAAGTCCCTGACAAGAGAGTCAGTCTGTTCTTTGAAGCTTTGAAGATAGGAATTGACTTCCTCCAGCTATCAAAGTCATAGCATCTACTTCCAATATAAGCCTATTTTGTCTACATTGAAAATTTATTGTTGTGTAGCCACCCTGGTTAATTATCTTATCTAGTTTTCTGGATAACTTACTCCAGCTTCTACATCAGCATTTACTACTATTTCACTTTGCACTTTTTTTTAAAAAGATTTTATTTATTTGACAGAGATTACAAGTAGGTGGAGAGGCAGGCAGAGAGAGGAGGAAGTAGGCTCCCTGTGGAGCAGAGAGCCGGATGTGGGGCTTGATCCCATCATGACCTGAGCCGAAGGCAGAAGCTTTAAACCACTGAGCCACCCAGGCGCCCTCTCTTTGCCCTTTGATATAAAGAAGACTCCTTCTTTCCTTAAACTTCATGAACCAACTTCTGCTAGCTTCAGGTTTTCCTTCTGCATTTTTCTTCACCTCTCCCAGCCTTCAAAGAATTGAAAAGTTGGGAGCCTTGTTCCGGATTAGGCTTTGGCTTAAGGCTGTGTTGTGGCTGGTTTGATTCTTTTATTCATATCTCTAAAACATTTTCCATATAGCAATAAGGCTGTTTCACCTCATTGTCATCACGTGTTCACTGAACAGCACTTTATTTTCTGTAAGAATTTCTCCTTTGCATTTATAACTTGGCTGTTTGGCTCAAGAGGCTTATCTTTTGGCCTGTCTTGGCTTTCCACATGCCTTCCTCGGTAAGCATAATCATTTTCTAGCTTTTGATTTAAAGTGAGAGATATGCAGCTCTTCCTTTCACTTAAACACTTGGAGCTCATTGTGGGGTTATTAATTGGCCTAATTTTAACACTGTTATCTGTTAATCTGTTAATACTATTCCCAGTTAATCTTGGGGAATAGGGAGGTTTGAGGAGAGGGAGAGGTGGGGGAATCCCAACACACACAACATTTATTAAGTTTGCTGTCTTATATGGGTACGATTCGTGGTGCCCCAAAACAACTACAATAGTGACATCAAAGATCTCTGATCCCAGATTACCATTATAAATACAATGAAAGAGTTTAAAATGTTGAGAGAATTACCAAATGTGACAGAGACAACATGGTGAGCACCTGCTGCTGAAAAAATGGCTCTGATTGACTTGCTTGACACCGGGTTGCCACAAACCTTTGGCTTGTAATACACACACACACACACACACACACACACTCTCTCTCTCTCTCTCTCTCTCTCTCTCTCTCTCCCCCCCTCTCCCTCTCCCTCTCCCTCTCCCTCTCCCTCTCTCTCTCTCTCTGTGAAGCGCAGTGAAGTGCAGTAAACCGAGGTACGCCTTTATATTTTGAGCACCAGTGCTTTATCAGATACATGATTTGCATATGTTTTCTCCTATTCTGTGGGTTGCTTCTCTCATCTTTGATGGAGTCTTTTGAAACAAAACTTTTATGATTAAGTGAAATTCATTTTTTCTTTTGTCTCGTGCTTTTAGTCTAATATCTAAGAGTACTTTGCTTAACATATGGTTATGAAAACTTACGTGTTTTATAGTTTAAGCTGTTATATTTCAGTTTCTGATCCATTTTAAGTGTTATTTATGGTATGAGATAGGGTCCAACTTCAGTCTTTTTTTTTAATTTTTAAAAAGATTTCGTTATTTGAGAGAGAGAGAGAGAGAGAATGAGCAGGGGGAGGGGCAGAGGGAGAGGGTGAGCGAGAATCTTTAGCAGGCTCCATACCCAGTGTGGAGCCCCAAGAGGGGCTTGATCTCAAAACCCTGAGATCATAACCTGAGCTCAAGTTGAGTCAGACATTTAACTGACCTATTGAACCATCCAGGCACTCCCAACTTCATTCTTTTGCATGCATATAGCCAGTTGTCCCAGCACCGTTTGTTGAAAAGACTAGTCTTTCTTCATTGAATTGTCTTGGCATCCTTGTCAAACATCAAGTAACCATAAATATGAGAGTTTATTTTTGATTTGCATTTTTATTACATTTATCTGTACTTTTGTCCTTAAGCCAGTACTGTCTTGATTACTGTAGTTTCTAGTAAGTTTTGAAATAATGAAATGTGAGTCTTCCAACTTTGTGCTTCTTTTTCAAGATTGTTTTGACTATTCTAGATCTCTTGCATTACCATAAGGATTTTAGGATTAGCTTTCCAGTTTCTGCTAAGAAGCCAGCGGGGTTTTTAATAGGGATTGCATTGACTCTGTAGATCTATTTGGAGAGTAATTGTCTACAGATTCATGAACTGTCCTACTTAACTATGTTTATTTAGCCATTAATTTACTTTTGTTATTAACATGGGACCAATAGTGCTCACTGTTGAAAAAAATTTGGTTCTGCATTTTCTCATTGACAGAGGCATTTACATCTTTTTAGAAAGATTTTTGTTCTCATTCCATTGCAGTGTTAATATTTAAGTGTTATTTGTATTTAGTACACTATTTTAGTCAAAAAGAAACATGGGTGTGATTTTTAACATTTTCTAGGATATCCTTAATGTCACTAAGAAATAAGTACACTTTATAGAGTTGGGTCCCATAGTTAGTTTTCAGATTCCTTTTAATGCAAAATAAACAGAAGACTGATCATCATTATGTGTTATCAGGTGATTATTTTACTGAATTTGGTTTTCTTTTATTGTTAAAATTTAACTTTAAATTTTAGTATACAAATAAATGTATATTAATTTGAAGTAATGTGATACTACTTAATCTTGAGATTTAATGACTTTAATCAGACTTAATTCTTAGAACATTAGCAAAAGCTAATGGTTTTTTTTTTTCCTTCTCTGCTGTAGTCGGTGGTAGATGATTGGATAGAATCATACAAGCATGACCGAGATATAGCACTTCTTGACCTCATCAACTTTTTTATTCAGTGTTCAGGCTGTAAAGGTAAGATAAATTTATTTTGGAAGCAGGATGTTCTGAAATGGTCTCTCTTTGTCCCACCTAAATATATATTAGCACTTTACATGGAAAATAATGCCAAGATATGGAATTGTTTGCGTTATAATCATACAGAATGTATAAGGAAAAAGGAGCAAAGAACAAAGAAAGAAACTCTGTTGAGATAGTTGTGTATTCATGTGTAAAAATTAACTAAAAGCTTCGCAATTTATAACGTCTATTACTTTTATTAGATACATTTCCCACTTTCAGCATCTGGTTTTAGGACCAAAGAAATGGATTAAAATGGGAGGAGGAAGATAACGAAGAGGTACAAGTTCAAGTGGCAGGGAATTGTAAAGTATAGGGAGTTTAAAAGTGCCATGAATGACAGTAACTAAGTAAGTAGGTAGGTAAGTAACTAAGTTAAGTAGTGAAATTTCTGGTGAAATTTCTAGTTTTTTTCTTAAAAAGTAGAGAAGTTTTGGAGTGGGGTCTTTTTGGAAATGTTTTCACTTTTTATTTAAAAAGATTTTCAAGTATGAGTGGGGAAAATATAAAATACAGTAGTGTCTTGCCTGGGGCAAAAATACATAGTGCAGACATTGAGCAGGGGGACACAATTAGGTAAGTTTGGGTGGTGTCATACATCTTGATCTGAATCAGTAAATGATTCAGACAAAATCATGGACAAGTTTTGATCTATTTTGTTTCTCCCTAATACTTGGTCCATCCTTGAAATTTAAGAAGATGTCCAGGAAAATAAATGCTAGAGTTTCCCAAGAGTATTACATGTTTTTTATGAAAGTGGCACCAAAAACATGTACATCAGAAATCAGAAGGAGGGAAGTTTGCTTAAAAATAGATCTCAGAAGTTAAGATGGTAAAGAATGATTTAAACAAATCTGTAAAAAGAATCTCAGGAAGCAATTTATTTATGTCTACTGCTTTGATTCTACAGTAATACTTCAAAAATACTGTTACTGGAATTGTAAAACAAGTAACTTTTTTTTTTTACAAGTAACATTTTTAAAAAGAGTTTTTAATTTTTTTAACTTTGATTCAGTGACATTTTATTGAAAATAAATTGAGTTACATTCTTTCCACATTACTTTTTCTCCCAGGTAGCATAGGATTAAAATCCTAACTCTTAAAATTACACTGCTCAGTGTAAAATTTAGATAATCTGACTGTATATAAAGATTTTCTTTCAGTTAGGTTTTTAAAATTTTATTTTGATTCCAGTGTAGTTAACATACAGTGTTATATTAGTTTCAGGTGTACAATATCATGATTTAGCAATTCCATATAAATAGTATTTTATGAACTGATATATTTTATTGGAGGTTGATCACAACATTCATTGCAGCATGCATACTAGATATTATGTATGTGAAGCCTGATAGACAAATATATTAATTTCTTGAGTCTGATCTGCATAATGCCATTAATATGGTCGGTTTTGAGAAACTTTTTAGAGAATTTTTGAGAAACTTTTTGAGAACTTTTTAGAGAATTTTAAACCTTAGAGTACAGAGAGTTGCCTAATTTGACTTCTTAGCTAGAGGTAGCTTCAAATCAATATAGAAAATTTGATTGACTCTGCTCAAAAGAAATGTAGTAATGACAATATGGTGAATCAGATTAACACTTTGAAAAAGAGGATATACTGGTATTATTTTTATTTTGTCTGTGTCTGGTCTGTTTTTCTGGAGTAGAAGGAATCAGGTACCTGTTAGTTGTATTGTGTAACCAAGGACCATGTCCTTTCTCTTCAGATTCTGTGAAAGTAGAAGGTTGATTGCAGAACAACTGAACAGGTGCCAGAAATAACTCAATGAGCTGAAATTCTGACTTCTATCTTCAGTCTTCCTTGTTCATACTGTAGTTTGGTCAGTTTTAGTTTCCTAGTTGGGCTTCTGAATTGTAATTTGAAAACAAGGCTATAGTCAGAACGTTTTTCCTTTATCAGATTGTTTCCTTTCCTGGCACCATTCTGTTTTGTGAATCAGGAGCTTGCCAACTGAACCTTTGGATGTACTTTGTCATATACCAGGTTGTCCGGATTTTTAAAAATTGAAAGTGTTGGAAATTTAAATTATCAGGTAGATTTAAACACTGTCATAATGAATCAAGAAAACTCCATAAAGGAGAATTTATCATCTAATCAAAGTTAAGGTCATTACTTTCAAAACATACTTAGAATTATTTTGATTGAGTTCTTTTAGAAACATCTTTATATGTGCTGTACTTTAGGCTTTTTTCTTTTGGGCTGAGGATTGTCATTGCGAGCATCAGTTATTTTACTGTATTTTTGCCTTCAGCAGCTGTTGAGGTGTGGAGGGACGTTTGACTCTACACTGACTGGTTCCAGACTGCTTTGTGGTTGCTCAGTCTGTGACCAGTGTTTGTTTCTTCTTTCCTGGTCACCTGCTACTTTTCATTTTGCCAGTTTTTAGCAGTCTCCCTTCAGGTCTGCTATAATTTCAAGGCATGGGGCTCACACGTGGTGTCTTAATGGCACCTTCACACCTGCCCCAGGAGTTACATGCATGGAATTTGTGACAGCTGTTTTTTTTTTTTTTTCTGCTTATTTTTGGGTTTCTGGCTGTTAAATGGTCTGAGATGAGAGAGGAGCTTTAGAAATGGGACAGTTGTCAAAATGTATGCAGTATGTTTGCTTTGAGATTTACTGCTATATACATATTTATTTTGTAGAAATTGTTTCAGGGATTGAGTAACTTGTCCTTCTATAGCTTTGCCAAGTTTATAACACCTGGGTGTAAAGTACAGGAAGGTTCAGAAGATATATCCGTGACTTGATTAAAATTAACCCTTCAAAAGGTATTTGAGAGTGCTGCTTCTTTAGCAAGGGAAATGGTGCCTTCTTCCAGATCTGTTAATATCTTAAAACAATCATGTAGTTCTTTAATGTGGTAAGGGCAGACTCCTCACAGCACCACTAGAAGTTGATCTTACTTGGGGGTGGCATCATAATGTAGATGAATAATCTCAGACAAGGTATTTAACTTCTCTTTGCTTTAGCTTTTATTTCCTCATCAGTAAAGCCACAGTTATAGATCCTGCCTCATATTTATGGTATTCATAGTACTAATAAGACTGGCAAGGAATAAGTAATCCAGCAATAGAAATCCAGCTTTGAGCATCCAGTTTCTACATTTGTTTTTAAAATAATCAGTTACCTTATCAGTGGAAATTCACGTATATTTTTTCTTGTATTGTCTCCTACTCATAATTTCTTCTAGAAATCCCTTTTCTGATATTTGATCTCTACCTGGCTAACTTTCACTTCTTATAATGTGTATCCTTCTTCTTCCCCTTTCCCATCTTCTTTTGAAATTCTAAATATTCTTATCAGATTCCTTTTCTGTGAAACACCTGACTTATGCTTATTTATTTATTTATTTAGTTAGTTCTGACCTGTGGCCTTTATTGGCATTGTCACTCATTAGGGCTTTTCTTATGTACTATCTTTAATAGTTTTTATTTTTTCCTCCCTCCTTCCCATCCTTCCTGTTTTTGTTATTCTTTATTTAAACTTCCAGCTAGATTATGGATGAACGGAAACTACAACTTAACTGTTTATGTTTATTTGAAGCCCTTTTAGAGGATGATTGGATGTAGTTGTCGTGTGTGTGTGTGTGTGTGTGTGTGTGTGTGTGTGTATGTATGTGTGTATAGTAATGCTTAATAAAGAAACCTAGCTAGGGTGAACTTTACCTATCACTCTTTTTCTTGTCTTCAGGTTTATCCTTAAAGTTTTAATTGTTATCCTGGGTGCTGCCTAACCCTTGATAACGTGTATTATATTAAAAGGGACTAAGCCAGTATACATATTGTAGGCAAGAGTCGGTTAAGGTCAGGTAGGAATGTGATGGAGACTAACAGTGTAAGAGAGTGACTTAGAAATTCTCTTTATTTTATTCATTCTACAATGTATATTAACTTCTTACACTTGCAAATTTCAGGAGTTGTCACAGCAGAAATGTTTAGACATATGCAGAACTCTGAAATAATTCGAAAAATGACTGAAGAGTTTGATGAGGTAACTTATTACCCTAATGTTTTGATAATTTTATGCATGTTGATCTTGATATAACCTTAAAAGTATTCTTAAATTCTGAGTATTAGTGTTAATGGATAACAGCTTTGGCATCACATTGAATCAAATGATGAGGAGTGACCTTGGGCAAGTTGTTGTCTTAGCATTGGTTTTATCATCTGTGAATAATACTCTTGGCTAAAAATACTTCTTTCATAAGCCTGTTGTGGATTTAAATGAGTAATGTTTGAAAACTTTATTAGCATTTTACAGTGCCTGGTATATAATAAGAACTTAATAAATGGTAGCTATTATTGTTATTGTCAAAAAATTAAAACTTCAGTAAAATTTAGTGCCTAAGAACATGTCTTGGAATATTGTTAAAGATAGATTTGGTTAATATTTGGGTAATAGGTAGCTTAGGCAAAGGACTATAATGTTAATGCTTAAATGGCATGAGGGTTAGGGATGCTTACCGCCCCCCCCCCACATGGTCAAAAATATGCATGTAACTTTGGCTCCCCCCCCAGCCTTAACTACTATAATAGCTTGCTTACTTTTCACTAGAAGCTTTGCTGATAAACAGTGATTAACAAACATTTTGTATGTTATATGTATTACATACTTATTCTTAGAATAAAGTAAGCTGGAAAAAAGAAAATGTTATTAAGAAAATCATAAGGAAGAGAAAATAAATTTACAGTACTGTAGGTATATTTATTGGAGAAAATCTGTATATAAGTGGACCTGTACTGTTCAAACCCATGTTGTTTAATGGTCCACTCTCTACATGTAATTATTTAAAATATCCTTTATGGGGGCATCTGGCTGGCTCAGTTAGTGGAGAATGTGACTCTTGATCTGGATTTGTGAGTTCGAGCCCCACATTGGGTGTAGATAGAGAATTACTTGAAAACAAAATTTTTAAAAAAGATATCTCCTTGGGGTGCCTGGGTGGCTCAGTGGGTTAAAGCCTCTGCCTTTGGCTGGGGTCATGATCCCAGGGTCCTGGGATCGAGCCCCGCATCGGGCTCTCTGCTCAGCAGGGAGCCTGCTGCTTCCTCTCTCTCTCTCCCTGCCTCCCTCTCTGCCTACTTGTGATCTCTGTCAAATAAATTAAAAAAAAAATTAAAAAAAATCTCCTTTATGTTCAAGTATGAGTAATAAAAACAATACAAATAAAAAATAGTAGCTTAGACTTGAGTGAATCCGTTATCACAGTGATGCCTTTGAAGTATTGTTACTCATAAAGACATTTAGATTTACTAAAATCTGAGCTCCTTCAGGGCAGAGATTTTTGTTTGTTCACAGCTGCATTCTAGCAGCAGCAGCTTTACTCTTCAAAACTTGTCACTGTGAATTTTCAAGTAGGAACTCTTGTCCCATTTGAGTTTTACTTTATCATTTTTTTCTTACTCTGATGAAGGAGCCTTCAGTGATCATTCTAAAAGATAGACAAGAGTTGTTTAAAAGGCTTTGATGATCGCTAAGTGCTATTAATCAGTCACAAGTACTTGAGAGGTAATTATGAGTAATGGTATTACAGTAGGCCCCCCCAATCCTCCGGGGATACATTCCAAGCTCTCCAGTGGATGACTAGAACGACAAATAGTAGTAAACCCTATATATTCTGTTTTTTTTTTTCTGTGTGTACGTAACCCATGATAACGTTTGATTTATAAATTAGACATAATAAGAGATTAACAACAATAATAAAACCGAACAATTTAATACTATACTGTAAAAAATTATGTGAATGTAGTTTCTGTCAAAATACCTTCTGTTCAGGGGCGCCTGGGTGGCTCAGTGGGTTAAATCCTCTGCCTTCAGCTCAGGTCATGGCCCCAGGGTCCTGGGATCGAGCCCCACATCCGGCTCTCCGCTTGGTGGGGAGTCTGCTTCCCCCTCTCTTTCTCTGCCTGCCTCTCTGCCTACTTGTGATCTCTCTCTCTGTCAAATGGATAATAAAATCTTTAAAAAAAAAGATATCAAATCAACCTCCATAAGCACATCGTGGACAGGCATCATGAAACAGACCACTGACTTTGCTTTAAAAAAAAAAATCTTCTGTTCTCACCCTTGTGATGATGTGAGATGATAAAATACCTGCATGATGAGATGAAGTGAGGTGAATGACATAGGCCTTGTGACATAGTTTTAGGCTACTGTTGACCTTCTTCTGACAACACCTTAGGAGGAGGATCATCTGCTCTCAGATGGAGGTTGACCATGGGGTCACTAGAATGTGGAAAGTGAAACTATGGATAAAGGGCAGCAGGGGGCAGGGAACATGACTGCTTTATTGACCTACTAATATTAAATGTTTTAGTGAGAACCTTCTTACCAAAAGGAAACAGCTATTTAAGAATCCTGAGATCTGATTTGAAAGTGTAAGCAAACAAAGTTGCAGACAATTAAGATGATGCATTTCAGTGTAGTCACTAAAAGATTCAGAGAATATGGAAGAAATCCTTTTTGTAGAATATTAAGATCCTATTCTCAAATAAGAAATAATAGTTCAGCTTACATGTGGCATGACTTAAAATTAAAAAGAAAATTGCTCTAATGACAAAAATAATAATGCCTGGCTGGCTCAGTTGGTAGAGCATGTGATTCTCTCTCATGTCATGAGTTCAAGCCCCATAGTGGGCATAGAGTTTATTTTATTTATTTATTTTTAAAAAGATTTTATTTGAGTGAGAGAGAGCAGGGGGGAGGGGCATGGAGAAAGGGGAAGCAGATTCCCCACTGAGCGGGGAGCCTGACATGGGGATCAGTCCCAGGATTTTGAGATCATGACCTGAGCTGAAACCAAGAGTCAGACACTTAACGAGCTGAGTCACCCAGGAGCCCCTACTTACATTGATTGATTGATTGGTGTCTGGTTTATTTTACTTAGTATAATGCCTTTAAGTTTCACCCATGTCACAGCATGTATCTGAATTTTCTGCCTTTCTAAGGCTGAATAATATTCAGTTGTATGTATACACATTTTGTTTATCCATTCATCCATCAGTGGACACTTGGGTTGTTTCTGCCTTTTGACAGTTGTAAATAATGCTACAAATTTCTGTTGTCTCAAGCCACCAAGTGGTGCTGGGAAAATTGGACAGCTATATACAGAAGAATGAAACTCGACCATTCTCCTACTTTAAAAAAAAAAAAAAAAAATGGCTGGGATGCGCCTGGGTGGCTCAGCTGGTTAAGCGACTGTCTTCGTCTCAGGTCATAATTCCAGGGTCCTAGGATAGAGCCCCACGTTGGGCTCCCTGCTCAGCGGGGAGCCTACTTCTCCCTCTCCCTCTGCTGCTCTCCCTGCTTTTATGCGTGCTCTCTCTGTCAAATAAATAAGATCTTTAAAAAAAAAATATGTATATATATATATATATATATATATATATATACATATATATATATATTGGTTTAAAAAATTGGTAAACTCTATTGATAAAATAATCTTAAGTCTCCAGAATACCCTTCAAAGCAACTCTTGCCTTTAGAGGTTCTTTGTAGTATTGCCCTTTTTATTTTTAAGGATTTGGGTTTTTTGGGGGGGGGATTTAATTAATTTATTTAGAGAGAGAGTGAGTGGGGAGAGGGGCAGAGGGAGAGACTCTCAAGCAGACTCCCTGCTAAGCACGTATCCTGACATGGGGCTCTAGCCCACAACCTATGAGACAAAACCAAAGGTCAACCCCCTAAGCCACTCAGGCACCCCATTTAAGGATTTGTTTTTAATGGTTTATGGGGATTTTCAGTGTAACTTCATTGGAGAATGCCTCATCTCTGTGTAGAAGAATACTTAAGTACTAGTGTTTCCAGTCTATATAGCTATATTTCCATTTCTTTTTTTTTTTCTTAAAATTTTATTTGACAGAGACAGACAGAGAGGGAACACAAGCAGGGGGAGTGGGAGAGGGAGAAGCAGGCTTCCCACTGAGCAGGGATCCCGATGTGTGGTGTTCGATCCTAGGACCCTGGGATTATGACTTGAGCTGAAGGCAGACACTTAATGACTGAGCCACCCAGGTGCACCTCCATTTCGTTTTAAAATTATGTCATTGTTTAAAAATAAGTTATGTCATTGTTTATGTCTGTCCACTAGTCCTTGAGGGTAATGAAAATATACATTGTAATCTTTTGATTATTTATAAATCATAACATCAGACTGGTTGAAAATATGATTTCATTGTTTTGAATCCATTTAAAAATATAACTTTGGTTTGGTTTTGGTATGCTTTTGTTAGGCTTTTGTTTTAAGGAAATTCAATGAGTATATCTTTGTTTATCAGTATAATATTTTGCTTTGATGAGAGAAGCTTTTTATTTTTAACTTTGAGTAATTAGCATATATTTTTATTGGTTAAATTGAATTCATAATATCCATTTTGGTCTTAAAGAGCAGAACTGTTCAAAAGTAACTCCTTCCTACTTTGAAGATTTATTGGAGAAGAAAGGTGGGGTAAAGTAGTCTTTTCAGCTTCTGCCTAGAGTATTTCATAAACAAGCAAAATTTTGTCAAATCATGTGTCTTAAATGAAATTACTGTTTAAAATTTTTATTTTAGGATAGTGGAGACTATCCACTTACTATGGCTGGTCCTCAGTGGAAGAAGTTCAAATCCAGTTTTTGTGAATTCATTGGCGTGTTAGTACGGCAGTGTCAATATAGTATCATATATGATGAGTACATGATGGATACAGTCATTTCACTTCTTACAGGATTGTCTGACTCACAAGTCAGAGCATTTCGACATACGAGCACCTTGGCAGGTCAGTATTTAGAAGGGTTTTTTTTGCATATTTCCTTAGGTTAGAGATGAAAATGGTTTTCATTAAAAGAAATGATGACTCATTAATGAATTTTGCTTATAGAGTAAGCATTAACAGAACCCTTTCTCCTCTCCCTCTGTGAATTACTAGGAATGCAATGATTATTTTCAGTTTTGATTCTGTGAAGGTATATTATAGTTAGTATATGGTGATTTTCTTGTGTTCAGCCTGTTTGATTACATGCCACAGAAAGGGAAAAGAGGTGGATAGGAATGTGTTGCATTCTTGAAAGATGTGTTATCAGGAATGATACTAACAAAAAATTTGGGGAGACCATTAAGTCATTTTAGATACGTAGTTCTAATGTTCCTTACTTTTTGTCTGTGATATGAACTGTCCCTCCTAGTTTAATGGTCCCTGTAGGATGATGTTTATTCTTTAACCATACCATAAGAGTTGATTTTTCTTCCCTTTCTGAGTAACTTTAGGCTGAGCTAAATCCTTTGCTTCTTGAAATGAGGTATATTTTTAAGCCTCACACATGTCTAGAACAGTGATTTTTGATGTTGGTGTTTATAAAATCTTTTGATTTCTCCTTTGTGGTGAAGGTAAAATTTTTGATACACTATTACTGAACATGTGTTTTTTTGTTTGAGTTTAAAAAAATCAGCTGGGCATTATTATAGTATTATAAGCCCTAATGGTAGAATATATTGATATATACAAAAAGTTTTTGTTCTCCAAATATGGGGATATTATTTTCCTTTAGAGCATTTTCCTAAAGAATTAAAGCTGTACTTTAGCTAAATCCTCAATTTTCGAAAAACAAAATGCAGGTAATCTGGAGGAAGGAGGTGGAGGAAAAAAATGCAGTCTTTCTATAGGATTTTATTTTTTATTTAAGTTTTATTTATTTATTTGACAGAGAGCATGCACACGCACTAGCAGGCAGAGCAGCAGCAGGCAGAGAGAGAGAGGGAAAGGCAGGCTCCCTGCTGAGCAGAGAGCGGGACATGGGGCTCCATCCCAGGATCCTGGGATTATGACGCAAGCCTAAAGCAGACACTTAACCAATTGAGCCATCCAGGCGCCCCTAGGATTTTTGTTTTTAGATTGGAAGTCACAAAATATGAATGTGATCTTGCTCTATTAACTTAGGTAGCATTTAATGTTAAGAACTTGGTGGCTAAAGCAAATTAAAATAAGTATGATAGCATAAGGTGAATAATTTAGATCAGAATAACAAACTGGTATCCTAGGGGAGTGAAATAGCTCTGAAGATAAAGTTGAGAATCCTTTTTAAAGAGACCCAGTAGTCACAAATAGAGATACAGTTTTGTGTTGTTCTCTTACGCAATTAACCAGATCTGAGGAATAGTCTGGAGTAAACTAAAAAGGCATAAAATGGTGAGATATTTTAATTAATAAGTTTTAAATCACAGTCTTGTCTGTGAGCAAGGGTTCAGTAACAGAAGGTAAGGGGATCTGGAGGAAGTGTAATAAAACGGACTGTATTGAGTGATATTTTTCTTTGTACTTTGACTTTTTTTTTTAAAGATTTTATTTCTTTGACAGGCAGAGATTACAAGTAGGCATAGAGGCAGGCAGAGAGAGAGGTCTAGGTAGAAGCACGCTCCCCGCTGAGCAGAGAGCCTGATGTGCGGCTCTTTCCCAGGACCCTGAGATCATGACCTGAGCCGAAGGCAGAGGCTTTAACCCACTGAGCTACCCAGGGGCCTCTGTACTTTGACTTTTCATCTAGATCTAGGTCTTTTCGTTGTAATTTCACCATTGTCTTTATGATGATATGCAATAGAGTAAAATTAAAAGAAATCAAATACTGATGAAACTAATTTTTACATATTGTGTTTGATATGAAGCACTTAAGCTCCTTCTCCCTTTGGTAACCAAAATAGCTAAGTACTGCCACAGGAACCAAAATTTTCTGAGAAGTTGAATTATAACCTTTGAAAAAGATCATTGTAGGGGACACATTTTAGAATAGTGGAATTTGAGTGTAGTCTGACGTCAGATCACCTAGTTTTGAATACTGGTTTAACTACTTAATGTGAGCTGTGTAATCTAAGGGAAATTTCTTAAACTCTGTGGACTTTAGTTTCCTCATGAATGAAATGGGGATAATACTTAACTTTGAAGGCTGTTGGGAGGATTGGGAGATAATCCATGAAAAATACTTAACATAGGTAACTGATACATAGTAAGTGTTCAGTACACATTAGCTGTCATTTATTGTTGTCATTTGTAGCAGGTGTATTTTTCTTTTCTTTTAGAAGCAGAACAGCCCATCTTGTCTTTAATTTCTCTTAATTTGATATTAAATTGTAAACTTTCGCATCTTTGAGACTAATTTCAAAATTTTCCTTTTAAAAATAGCTATGAAGTTGATGACCGCTTTGGTGAATGTGGCACTAAATCTTAGCATTAATATGGATAATACACAAAGACAGTATGAGGCAGAGCGGAATAAAATGATTGGAAAACGAGCCAATGAGAGGCTAGAACTCTTGCTACAGAAGCGGAAAGAGGTAAACTTTTGTATTGAATATTTGAGCTGTTAATCCCTGACCAACTTTGATCATTAATTATGATATAATGTTGCTAGTTTATCAGATATATTTTTTGGAAAGATTTAAATTTAAATAACATTTCAAGTTGTTTAAATATCAGTTTTGTTGACTGTCCATGCCAACAATACCTTTTGTGTGTATTTTCTTTCTTTGTAGACTAGGGTTAAGAGTAAGGCTTTCAGTAAGGTCCTGGATCAATCGGACAAGTTGTTTTAAGCCTTAGTATTATTCATCTCTGCCATGAAAATGTCTCTCCTAACTTACTCCCTGAACTAGTTGTCAGGATGAATTCAGATTTCACTTATGTGACATCACTTTGAAAAATAACTTAACAGGCTATTTATGGTGTCTCAGTTGCTGCCCTTTTTTTTTTTTTTTTTTTTTTTTTTAGTGGTATAGGAGGCAGTTGATTGACATGACAGATTACCAAATTTAACTTTGAATGAGAAAGATGTTTTTTCATTCTTATGCTAAATAATATTAAATAAAAAAAATTTTTTTTTTTTTTAATGGAGAGGAATGGAGGGAGAGGAAGAGAGAATCTTTTTAATTTTGTTGGGGAGAGGGGAGGGAGTATTTTAAGCAGGCTCTAAAACCAGCATGGAGTCCAGTGCAGAGCTCCATCTCACAACCCTGAGATCATGAGTCGGAAGCTTAACTGACTCAGGCACCCCCTAAATAAAATCTTTCATTGTTGTGTTCGTGATTTAAATTCTTCTTCATTAGTGATACAGTATTTTGTTATCTAATATTGGTGATGTTTATTTCTAGTAGGCAAAATCTGATGTTTCAAAAATGTTCTAGTAATACATTTGAGGTAATATTTGACATGGTAATTCGGAAGTTACTACTTGATTTGGATTTATTTGGGGTTGGTAATAGCTATAATTTTTAGTTGGTTATTTCTGAGATAGTCAATAACTTTTTAAAATGCCCTGACTCAACAAAAGCCTGAAAATCTTGTCCATATTTCCCCCTACATAAATCCCTCATCTTTTTCATATAGTTTGAAATGAAGAATTGACCTTTTTGCCTCTTAATTATAGTTACTAAATTTCATCAGATGATTTATTAGGTAAATATAATGCATGTCTTTGGCCTTGAAATTATGGCCCAATTCTTGGACATAAGTTTAAGATTGTGAGCATTGAATGAGTGTGTATAGGTAAAAGGATTTTGAAGTTAAAATTCCTGTGCAAATACAAGATACTGATATTTCTGGGTTAGGGTTAAGTTTTTGACCACTTTGTACCTTTGACTCTCTGTGCTAATGAATATAAGAAGTGCACACCCTTGTTAGCATTACTTGGAAATGCAAGAATATATTCATGAAAAGAAAAAATACATTTTACAAAATTACAGAATATAATCTAAGAGCTAATTGATACTTAGACTGTGAGAAAGATTTTTCTCCTAACTCTCAAACTCTGAAACAATTTTGTCTTATTTCTCAAACTCTGAATTGAAAATAATAGGAGTCGGTAAGTAGATCAAGATTTTGAAATGTTTTCTTGATTATTTAAGGTGAGCCTTGTTGCCTTCAGAAGAATTTAGTAGCGTAAGTTTTTGCCAAGTTATTTTACTGAAACCTCTTTTGTTCTTTGAGCAAGTACTAGTTAACATTACTTTTCTTTTTCAGATCATAATGACCAAGATAGTGAAATACTATTATGCTTTTTGGATATGAACATATATGTTATATAATAGATATGTGTTTTAATCAATTAACAAATTTTTATGTGCCTTTTTGCAATGGAAATTCATGAGCCTTAGAAAAGGCTAATCTACTAGCTAAACATTAAAAGCCAAGTCAAATATTCAGGTATCAAGGGACTTTAGCTACCTGACCTATAACAGCTGTTAATTTTTCTATGTGGTTACTGTTGTCTAGTAGAATTGAAAATTAGATGTAATCACGAAAACACTGGAGAAACCTGTATGACTTTTAGATGTTATTTTGGTTGTATTCCATTACAATTGAAAAGAAATACTGTATTCTTTTCAGCTTCAAGAAAATCAAGATGAAATAGAAAATATGATGAATGCAATATTTAAGGGAGTGTTTGTACATAGATACCGGTAAGTCACTACATTTCTTCTATTCAGGTTTGGATATTTAGTGGTTTAGGCAGTATAAAGTAGTAGAAAGAACATTGGAATAAGATCAGTGTTAGAAGGTAAGGTCTTCCACTGATTGAGATACTCTGGTTATTTAACTGCTCTGAAATTGATGTTTCCTCTCTGAAAAAATGGGGTAATGTGCTTGACTAGTAACTGCCTAGCAGATGGAATCTAATTCTACGATTAGGAGTCAGGGTACAAAACACGTAATTGCTTTTGGATATACTAAGTTAGCAGAAACTATACATAATCGTTCTGAACTCTACCGTTTGCATGTTAGTGGGAAATTTTCGATAGATTTAAGTATTTTCTTTTACTATTTTGAGTGAGCAGAGGAAAGAAATAGTTAATCTTATCACTATTTCTATTGTAACCTATTCTTTAAATGTTGGTGGTATTTTTATTCAACTTCTCCCTCACTTCCTCAACTTGGCAGTTACTGAATCGCTTTCTTTGTAATGTCCCTTGGTACATTCTTACCTTTTTGTTTCTGTTGTCACCATTACCTTAGTCTGTTTTCATTCTCATGCCTAGAGATTATTGAAGTTTTCCTAAAACATTCTTTTGTTGTGTTATTCCTCTGCTCAGAAGTCTTCAGTGACTCACTAGTACCTACAGGATGAATTAAAAATAATTTAGTCTGACATTCAAATCCAAATGAAGCTTGGCCTCAGTTTTACATGTAACTAATTCTCTCCTGGAAAATTATGCTCTAACCAAACTAGTATGCCTGCTCTTTTCTGAACACACCATGCGCAGCAGGTGTGAGCAGAGTCTGGGATATGGCATGGTATAAACGGTGGGGATCTAATTTTGTTTGTAATTTAGTTTAATTTTAAGTATATATGTGATGAGAATTACGCTTTGCCAAGTAGTCTGTAAACATTCAGGGGTCATGCTTCAGTTCTACTTTTAAACCCCCAGTGATCTTTAAGATAGTGGTATGTTCATACTAGGTGTGAAGTATTTGGCAGCTCTTGGATAAATCACAAATCCTGTTGTTACAGTGGCACTAATGTACATAATTTTTCCTTCCTCCATTCAGTGATGCAATAGCTGAAATTCGAGCTATTTGCATTGAAGAAATTGGCATTTGGATGAAGATGTATAGTGATGCCTTTCTAAATGACAGTTATTTAAAATATGTTGGCTGGACTATGCATGATAAGGTAAGATATGCCCCTACAGAATGTTTATATGTCTATACATAGGCATAGCTATCTATAGCTCTCATTCCTAAGGAGTTATCTGTGTATAGGTATACCCGGGGCCACATTCCTATAGGCCTTTCTCCTTTATGCTTTTCTATCTGAATAGAAGACCATGAAAACATGGTCTGTGGTCCCCTCGATTTTTTTTTAATCTTAATAACTGATCTAGACTTCAATCTTGAATTATTTTTTATAGTGAAACAAACATTAGAATCATGTGGGTGGTGGTGGATAGGCATTTCTTAGAACTGTAAGAAGAGTCTTTATTCTTACTATGTGAATGCTATATACTTTTTAAAGTTTTTCTAACTTTTCTTATCTCTTTATAAACATGTATCTTAGCCAGATTATAAATTACAACTTGGTTTCTGACATTTTTTATTTTACTTTTTTTATTCTACCTTTCTCTTAGGCTGCCTCTTAACTAGACTTGAAGTTCTTTGCATATATCCTTTACAGATACTACTTTCTGTAAAGGAAAACTTACTGTGAAATATGCTACTATTGTCTTTCACAATGGTATTGCTCTGGACAGAGTTTCAAAAAATTTTCATTTGACATACAGAAATAGTAACCCCAAAGGTATTTAGTATTAAATGTATGTACTGATTCCTATTTTTTCATTATCAAAGATGAGAATTTTTTAAAATTAGAGTTTTGAAGAATTGTATGGAACATATTTAAAAACCTAAAGTAAAAGATACTATGTATGTCTTGAATATTCAAGTTGAAAATATGCCAAATTTTAATGAATTTTCTCTTCTTGCTTCATTTAGCAAGGTGAGGTAAGACTCAAATGTCTCACTGCTCTACAAGGGCTTTATTATAACAAAGAGCTTAATTCCAAACTGGAGCTTTTTACCAGTCGGTTCAAGGTTAGTATTCCTTTTTGTATTTAAAAATTACCTGTTGTTTGAAAATATTTTTCTCTTACTTTTACTTTAAATATATCCTAATTTTCTTTTGTCCTTAGGATAGAATTGTGTCCATGACCCTTGACAAAGAATATGATGTTGCAGTACAAGCAATAAAATTACTAACTCTTGTTTTACAGTGAGTATGTTCTTATTGCATATTACTAATGTCCAGATATTTAAATAATACATTAGACTACATGGTTTAAATTTATCTGTTATAAATTTTAATAACATAAGTCATGGAAGTTTTATAGCTGGAAGTTTGATTTTCTCATGTAAGTCTGAGAAAATGGAAAGAAAAAGCCATTAGAGTAAAAAAATTTTAACTGTGCTAGGAATTCATGTGTTCCCATTCTAACGGTCAGTTTCCTTTCCATTTCACTGTCTTAGGTGCCCTTGAAATAAAATTAAACACCTGAGTGTATTAAATGTGCTTATTATATTTTGTTACACTTTTAGAAATTAGTATTTACTGAAATTTCTCTGGAAACAATCTGAATTTAAAACATTCTATTATGTTAAAATGTAATAATGTAATTTATTTTTTCTTTTAAAAAAATTTACCATTTTAATTTTTAAAAACATTTTAAAGTTTTAATTGAAGTGTAGTTGGCAAATAATATTAAATTCATTTCAGGTGTACAACATATTGATTCAATAATTAGATACTTTATGAAATCCTCACCACAATATGTATATTATAGTATTACTGACTGTATTTCCTATGATGTACTTGTCGTCGTACTGCCATCCTTATGACTTACTTATAACTGAAAGTTTGTACCTCTTAAATTCTTTACCCATTTCGCCCATTCCCCTACCCCCCTCCCCTTTGCACGAGTGCATGAGGCTTCCTTTTTTTCCCAATATTGTTCTTTTTGTCTTTCATTCTGACTGGTGTGAAGTGATACCTCATTGTGGTTTTGATTTGCATTTCCTTAATAATTAGCGATGTTGACAGCCTTTTCATTTGTCATTTGGTCATCTGTATGTTTTTGGAAAAATGTCTGTTTGGATCTTCTGCCGAGGTTTTATTTTATTTGATTTATTATTTTTAAAAAGATTTATTTATCTGACAGACAGACAAAGAGAGTGGGGGAGAGACAGCAAGAAAAGGAACACAAGCCAGGGAAGTGGGAGAGGAAGAAGCAGGCTTCCGGCTGAGCAGGGAGCCCAGTGTGGGGCTTGATCCTAGGGTCCCGGGATCATGATCTGAGCTGAAGGCAGATGCTTAATGACTGAGCCACCCAGGCACCCCCTCTGGCGAGTTTTTAATCAGATTTTTCTTCAGTTTTGATGTGGACTTATATGAGTTCTTTATGAATGAAAACAGTATGGAGGTTCCTCAAAAAACTAAAAATAGAAGTACCATAGGATCCAGGAATTCCACTTCTAGATATTTACCCAAAGACAATGGAAACACTGATTTGAACAGATATATGCACCCCATATACATTGGAACGTTGTTTACTATCGCCAAGACGTAGAAACAACATAAGTGCGCCCCCATCAACAGATGAATGGATAAAGAAAAGTGTGTGGGTGTGTGTATGTATACACACACACATGCATGCATACAATGGAATATTAGTCATAAAAGTTTACAATTTTAGGGGCACCTGGGTGGCTCAGTCGTTAAGCGTCTGCCTTCAGCTCAGGTGATGATCCCAGGGTCCTGGGATGGAGCCCCACTTCAGGCTCCTTGCTCAGCGGGAAGCCTGCTTTTCCCTCTCCCATTCCCATGCTTGTGTTCCTTCTCTTGCTGTCTCTCTCCCTCTGTCAAATAAATAAATCTTTAAAAAAAAAGTTTATAATTTCAAATATACTTTAAATGTAGTTTAGTAGCATTTAGTATGTTCACCTTGTTGTGAAGCCATCACCCTTATCCATATCCATAACTATTTTTAATCATCCCATACTAAACCTTTGTACCCATTAAACACTATTCCCCATTCCTTCCTTCCTGCCCAGTCCCTAGTGACCACTGTTATACTTTTTATCTGTATGAATTTGACTATTTTAGGTAACTCACATAAGTATCTGTCCAGTTGTATCTGGCTTATCTCACTTAGCATGGTTATCTTAAGAGCTCATTCATATTGTAGCATGTATCACGATTTCACTTACTTTTCAGACTCAGTAATACTCCATTGTATGTTTATACCACATCTTATTTACCCATTCATCTCTCAGTGGACATTTAGGTTGTTACGATGATCCAAATAATTGCCAAAGGGTATTTTTTTTAATACAGCATACTACTTCTGGCACTCCTATGGAAAATTCATCATGTAATAGTAGCCAGTAAAATTGTGATAAAAACTAATGAGTGATGACTGCCCAGTGTCATTTTAAGTCATATTGTAAAACTAGTAATTTTTAAATTTTGGTACTGGTGTGTGAATAGACTGATAAGTAGCAGAGAATAAAGAATCCAGGAACCTAGTATAGGGTGAGGGTGGCGTTTCCTTTAAGAAAATAAATGGTTTTGGGGCACCTGGGTGGCTCAGCGGGTTGTGGCTCAGCGGGTTGGGCCTCTGCCTTCAGCTCAGGTCATGATCTCAGGGTCCTGGGATCGAGCCCTGCATCGGGCTCTTTGCTCAACGGGGAGCCTGCTTCCCCCCTTCTCTCTCTGCCTGCCTCTCTGCCTACTTGTGATCTGTCAAATAAATAAATAAAATCTTAAAAAAAAAAAAGAAAAGAAAAGAAATGGTTTTGGGGTATTGGGTGGCTTAGTCGGCTGAATGTCTGTCTTTGGCTCGGGTGATGATTTCAGGGTCCTGGGGTTGAGCCCCATGTCAGGCTCTTTTCGGTGGGGAGCCTGCTTCTCCCTCTCCATCTGCCTGCTGGTCCCCCTGCTTATGCGTGTGCGCTCTCTCTGTCAAATAAAGAATTCTTTTTTTTTTTTTAAAGATTTTATTCATTTATTTGACAGAGATCACAAGTAGGCAGAGAGGCAGGCAGAGAGAGGGAGGGGAAGCAGGCTCCCCACTGAGCAGAGAGCCCAATGCGGAGCTCTGTCCCACAGGACCTGAGCCAAACGCAGAGGCTTTAACCCGCTGAGCCACCCAGGTGCCCCTCAAATAAAGAAATCTTAAAAAGATAAATGGTTTTGTGACAGCTAGGTTCTATTTGGGGAAAAATTAAATCGGATTCCCATCTCATTCCTTATATAAAAATAATTACAAACTGAGGGTTTTTGAGGGGAGGGGAGTGGGGGGGTTGGGTGAGCCTGGTGGTGGGTATTATGGAGGGCACATATTGCGTGTAGCACTGGGTGTGGTACATAAACAATGAATGCTGGAACACTGAAAAGAAATAAAGTAAAATGGAAAAAAAATAATTTCTAGGTTAATGACATGTTTAAATTTAAATGCAAGTAAATGAAACCATTAAAGTACTAGATGAAAACTTGGGGAGATTAAATGTTTTTATTTTATATGTAAAATGAACAAGATCTTTCTGAACATGAAATAAAACCTAGACATAAAAAATCTTTGAATTGGGGCACCTGGGTGGCTCAGTGGTTTAAAGCCTCTGCCTTCAGCTCAGGTCATGATCCCAGAGTCCTGGGATTGCCCCAGAGTCCTGGGATCGCCCCGCATTGGGCTCTCTGCTCGTCAGGGAGCCTGCTTCCTCCTCTCTCTGTCTGCCTCTTTGCCTACTTGTCATCTCTGTCAAATAAATAAATAAAATCTTTAAAAAAAAATCATTGAATTAACTACATAAAAATGAAAAGTGAAAAATACCATAAACTCAGAAAACCAATGACAGATTGGTGAAAATATTTTTATCATTGGAGTCATATTCAATAAATTAAAGAATAGAAACCCAATAATGGTCAAAAGTTAGAGAACCAGATCATGGACAGAAAGAAAATAACTTAAATATATGAAAACATGTTCAGCTACACTCAGGGACAGGTAAATTAAAATGAGATCATTTTTTAACCGTTGCTTGACAAAGAAAAGTGTTTGATAGTATCTGTGTTGAAGCTGTGCAAAAACAGGTCCTTAAACATTGTGATGTGGGACTATTAATTGGTATATCCTCTTTGGAGAAAAGCTTGGCAGTATCTTTATTCAAAATTTTAAATGCTCACATTCTCTAATGAATACATTATTATTTTTTTAAAAGATTTTATTCATTTATTTGACAGACGGAGATCACAACTAGGCAGAGAGGCAGGCAGAGAGAGAGGAAGGGAAGCAGGCTCCCTGCTGAGCAGAGAGCCCGACACGGGGCTCGATCCCAGGACCCTGGGATCATGACCTGAGCCGAAGGCAGAGGCTTTAACCCACTGAGCCACCCAGGCGCCCCTGAATACATTATTTTTAATAGAATTTTTGAAATAACATAAGTGATTATCAGTAGAGGAAGAATTAAATATGTAATAGCTATTTTGAGCAGTCTTAACTATGACATTTTCTCTTCTAGTTGGACTTAAAAAATTGTAAATATATATACATGTTATGAAAGTATCGGAAGAATTCTGAAATAAGAAAGTAATAGTACTCTACAGGTATTTCTGTAGCTGGTTCTTCCTCAATACCCTGCGGACATTTTTCCTTATTTCTCATATTTTTATGAAGGATAATAGACTTATTTATGTTGATTGGCCATTATAAATACCTAATAACTGAAACTTGTCAAGAACAGTCCTTCTCAAACAATAAAAATGGGCAAACTACTGCACATTTAACTATACTTTAACTGGTTTGATTCAATATATTTTTTTAAGATTTTTTAAGATTATATATTTTTTTAAGATTTTGTTTATTTATTTGTCAGAGAGAGTGAGCACAGGCAGGCAGAGGGAGAAGCTGGCTCCCCGCTGAGCAAGGAGCCCGATGTGGGACTCGATCCCAGGACCCTGGGATCATGACCCGAGCCGAAGGCAGCCGCCTAACCAACCGAGCCACCCAGGCGTCCCAACATATGTCTTTTCATTGTAAAATGACACAAGTGGTTTTTCCAGTAACAGTTCAGTATTATACATAGAGTAATTTAAGTCAGAATGCTTTCAAAACTTGAATTTTAACATTTTGGTTTTATTTCTCTCAAAAAGAAGTAATGTTTCCTTAGACATCAGACTTCTGGAAACCTTGACACAGCAGAAAACCAAAAAGGGGAAAAAGAAAAGAAAAGAAAACCAAAAAGGATCTGAGCTCCTCAGCTAACCATCTAATGTACTTTAGACCTTTTTTGCTGGTGGTGGTCCTGTGGTTCTCAATTTATATAGAGTGCTAAAAACCGAGGTTGTTTATTTCACAGCAGACGTTTGAAAGCATATTAGGGGGTAAAGAGCTGTGAGACACAAGGACCCTGAAAGCAGAGTCTGTAAGGGAAGAACTCGACAATGTTTACCCTTGGGTACTGTGGTTGATGGGCCTAATAATGACTTTTATTTACCAAGAAGATTTTATTAGGCTTATTTTGTTTTTTAAAAGTAAGATCAAGAAAATGAGCAGTACATTTCAGTAAGACTTTTCCAGTGGTAGTTTGTAATTAAAGGTCTTCGGTATTTAAATTTTGATTATTTCAAAAAACCGTTTGCATTTCCTCATATGGTGTTCGGTACATGGTGCATGAAGTATTTATCATTGTGAGATAATTGGGCTGTTAGTATATTTTAATGTGATATTATCTTGTTAATATTACTGTGAAATATAGTGTTTTCTGTGATTATTAACTCTAAGCTCTTAGAATGCCACCACTTAATTTTTTTTTACATTAGTTTATATTATTTTGTCTACCTTTCTCTTTAATATCCTTGTCACATCATTACTTCTCTTCAGCAGATATTTTTGTATTTTGGTATTCACTCTCATTTTACCTCCCATTGATCTTAGATTTTGACAAAATATTCAGCTCTTTTATCAGGGCTTGCTTTTACTGACAGATGATAATCAAATGAAGTCGATTTTCTTAAACACACATTAGTGAAAAGTGTATTATTTTTTAATGTATGAGCATGGATCATTGTATTAAATACCCTTAAAATAAATCATTTAAAATGGTTCTGCTTTTTTTTTTTTTTTTTAGGAGTAGTGAAGAAGTTCTCACTGCAGAAGATTGTGAAAATGTCTACCATCTGGTTTATTCAGCTCACCGGCCAGTAGCAGTAGCAGCTGGGGAATTTCTCTACAAAAAGTAAACCTACATTTTTGTTATTCTTTAAAATATACTTTTATGACAGTAATTTATTGTACTTTAATCAGTATTAAAAATATATAGAATTCATTTAAAAAACTATTCATACAGGTCAAGTAGAAACTTTCACATTTTACTCTTTCCTTCAGAGGTTTCAGTTCTCCAGTTCACTTGATTTGTGTAAATTAAATCTTCAAAGGGAAATGTCTTTTAATGAATAAAATATATGAAAATCCATACAAAGTATATAAAAATCATCATGCTAAGACCCTTTCCTAATTTTTTATTGTTTTCGCCAATGTCAGTTTCTAAATATTGCCCTATTATAATATTTAGTCCTAAGTCTGTTATTGCTTGCTTTAGAAAATATTAAAGGGCTTTGCTTTACGTGTTTGGTAGAGTTTGATGTAAGAATCCCTAAAACCCTATAGTCCTTTTTATGTTGGTATAACACTTCAGATTAAGTAGTATGGATAGCAGTGTGAATATCTGACCACCGAAAACATTCGGCAAATGTTATGTAATGGCTTTTAAAGAGAACAATTTATGGGGTACCTGGGTGACTCAGTTGGTTAAGTGTCTGCCTTCTGCTCAGGTCAAGATCCTGGGATTGAGCCTGGCCTTGGGCTCCCTACTGAGCAGGGACTCTGCTTCTCCCTTTCCTTCTGCCCCTCTCCCTGTGTGTTCTTTCTCTCTCATTCTATCTTTCAAATAAATAAATAAAATCTTTAAAAAAAAGAAAAGACAGTTTCTCTTTAAACAAAAAATAAAGAGAATAATTTGAACCACATGGACTAAACTGTATCTTTGTGGTAAGATTTTATTAAAATGCGCGTGGGGGAAGCATTTATTAGAGTATATGATGTAAAATGTTCATAGTCCAGTTTTTATTCATTGCTATCCAGTGGTATTTCTTTGTTCTTTATAAGGAAAAATCACCATGATATCCATAGAAAGAGACCACTATATTCATACTTTGAAATAATTGTGCAAGAAAGATAGAAGGAAAATATATGTTCAGTTTTAAAGAGATGACTCTTTATAGGTTAATGTGCATAAATGGTATGGGCTAGTGTAATACTTTTACAAAAGGAAATAGTTGCATAAAATGCAGTAATATTTTTAAAAAGAAATAATCCAGGGGCGCCTGGGTGGCTCAGTGGGTTAAGCCTCTGCCTGTGGCTCAGGTCATGGTCTTGGGGTCCTGGGATCGAGTCCCGTGTCAGGCTCTCTGCGCGGCGGGGAGCCTGCTTCCTCCTCTCTCTCTATCTCTGCCTGCCTCTCTGCCTACTTGTGATCTCTGTCTATCAAATAAATAAAAATCTTAAAAAAAAAATCCATGGGTGTCTGGTGGCTCAGTCGGTTGGGTGTCTGTTTTTGGCTGGGACTGTGGTCTTAGGGTCCTAGGATTGAGCCCTGCAGTAGGTCCTGCTCTGCCAGGAACCTGCTTTCTCCTTCCTCTGCATGTCCCCCCCCACCCCCGCTTTTATTCTCTTTTGTTTGCTCGTTTGCCCTCCCTCAAATAAATAAAATCTTTAAAAAAAAGAAATAATGGAGAAGTTAATTGAAGAGGTCTTAGAAGTACCATTAAGTATGAAATGAAAAGGATTTATAACTATTATTTACTTGGGTATCATGTTGGAGAATACCTACCCAGGCCCCATTTACTCTCTTCTATTAGATGCTTAAATATAGAATCCAAACTGTTTTTTAAAATTAGGAAATAATGGGTTTTTTTTTTGTTTTAAAAGTTAATATTTTCCTTGATCATAGGCTCTTCAGTCGTAGAGATCCAGAGGACGATGGAATGATGAAAAGAAGGGGGCGACAAGGTCCAAATGCCAACCTTGTTAAGACATTGGTTTTTTTCTTTCTGGAAAGTGAGGTTAGTTGATGTTGTTCATTTTGTACTTACGTTCAAAACAATTTGGAGAAGGGGTTGAAATGACGTACATCTTAAAATCTTCCATATATCACAGTAAATCTTGGATAGAATAAAGTTGTACCCATTACACAAAATTTAGAAAAACATTCTTTTAGTAAGATGTTCAAATAATGGGATTTATGTATAGTGCTAAGAGTATGAATTTTGGAGTCAGAAAGACCTTATTACCAATTGTGTTCCTCTACTTACTTGTGTAACTGGTTTAGTTGCTTAATCTTTCTAAGTCTCATTTTCTTTGTAAAAATGTGGATAATAATTTCTCAGGTAACATTGAGCTAATCCATGTAAAACTCTTCATTTTTCATGCGAAACTGTTAATACAGACCTTGCGCTTCGTTCTCAGTATTTGGTACCTGCTTTTTTAACTTTTGTTGAAGGTAGAGATTTACATTTAGCCTCAGCTCTTCTAGGTCTCCCTCAGATTGAAAATTTGCCTGTTTACCAGAATTTGAGAGGCTCCAACATACATTTTTCGTGTTCATATTATGTATTACTCAGTCAGTTTTAGGGTCTTTTAATTAAATTTTAAAATTTTTTCTGTATATAGAAATATAGTTGGCTTTTGCATCTGTATCTTTCCTAAATTCACTTACTTTAGTAAGGTTTTAATAGATTCCTTGGGATTATCTATAATAATGCAAATAATGTTCAGTTTACTTCTTCCTTTCCTGTATTTGTGCCATTTTCCCCTGGCCTTATTGAACTGATTAAGACATCCAGTAGAATGTTGAATAGAAGTGGTGAGAGTGGACATCTTTTGATTGTTCCTGATCTTAGGGGTAAAGCATCCAGTATTTCTACATTGTTATTTAGTTATAGGTCACATGGTGTAGTTATTTATATTGAGAATGTTTTCTTTTATCCCTTTTGTTGAGTTTTATCATGAATGATGTTGAATTCTGTCCAGTGCTTGTTCTGAGATGATTATTTTATTGAGATGAATATTTTATCCTTCATTATGTTAATATTTGAATAATGTTGACTATTTTTTTTAATGTTGAACCAACCTTGAATTCCTAGGATAAAACCTACTTAGTCATGATCTGTTACCCTTTCTATATATTGCTGGTTTCACTTTGCTAGGTTTTTGAGGATACTCCCTCTTTGTTCATGTTAGATGTTGGCCTCCATATTTTTTTATTGGTAATGTCTTTGACAGGTTTTGGTATCATTATAATGATAGTCCCTGGAAATAAGTTGGGAATCTGTAGGGCCTTTTAGTCTTCACAAAATGAAGAGAAATAATATGCTTATATATTGAATTGATAAGTAAATTTTTAAAAAATGTTTAAGTAACCATAATTACGCCCATTAAATTAACAGTGTATTTTATAACTGAGTGTGGTTAACTCATGTAGTATTGAGTCCAAATAGGTACTGAATATACATGCATATAATTAATCAGAATTAATTTTCTTGTTAACTATCGTAGTAATTATTGTGAGTTTACTTATACTCCACAAGCTAAGGCAGTTTCTTCTTTGTTCTTTTTTCCATTTGACCTAAAAAACCAGATTGCTGTTTGAGTTTGTACATGGTGCCAGCAAAGCTTCCATTCTTTTGAGTTGAGGCTAGTATGCTGTTTGTCTAAGAGCACATTGGTCTTTTTAAATTTTAGTTACATGAGCATGCAGCATACCTTGTGGATAGCATGTGGGACTGTGCTACCGAGCTACTGAAAGACTGGGAATGTATGAATAGCTTGTTGCTGGAGGAGCCGCTGAGTGGAGAAGAAGGTAAATGGGTGTTTAATTATGGTGTTTTGTTACCTAGACAGTTTTAAAAATAGATTTTACTTACTCCATTTCTTTCTCTTTAATATTAAAAAGTAATTGAGAGTGCTTGCTTTGGCAGCACATACACTAAAAACTAATTGAGGGGTACCTGGGTGGTTAAGTTGGCTGGGCATAGGACTTTCTCAGGGTCCTTAGATTGGGCCTCGGGCTGTGTATGGAGTCTGCTTGAGATTCTCTCCCTTACGCTCTACTCTTCCCCTGCGTGAGTGTTTTTTTTCTCTCTCTCTCAAATAAATCTTTAAAAAGTAATTGAAAATCTACATGAATAATTTTGTTTTCATATACGTGAATATTATGAAGAAAAATGTAGTTGCTGTCAGTACTGAGTTGTTAAAAAATTTTTGTGGTATCTCTGTTCATATTTTCTTTGGTTAAATTGTGGACCAGTGGTACACAGATTTGTACTGTTCAGTAAAGTTTAATTCTCATCCTAGCTGTGATAAAGTAATGGGATTTTCTTTAGTACATTAGGTAAGATTCTGTCACAGGCAGAAGGATTGTTATGTAATACTTACAAGTAACATATAGGGAAAAATGAAAAAGGTTAATTCTTTCTGATTTTTTTTTCAGCACTAACAGATAGACAAGAGAGTGCTCTGATAGAAATAATGCTTTGTACCATTAGACAAGCAGCTGAATGTCATCCCCCTGTGGGAAGAGGGACAGGCAAAAGGGTATGTTGGTATAGTTTTACTATTCTAAGGTGTGTTTCTCCTTTTGATAGGATTTTAAAAATTCTTGCATATAACTATAAAGCCACATTATTGAATCTTACATTTTATTTTTCAGATGATCTTTGTCCATACATATATGTTAGAAAAAAATTTTGAAGCATTAACAATTCAGGAAATTTTGAGTTCCTTCCATGAGATACTTTGTTAGTTACTATAGAAGATAAAGTGATTGACTTCTCTCAAGACTTAATATAGCTTACCATTTTAGAATGGTGCATTTTTGCATTTTGGTTTATTTATAGATTTGCCTTTTCTTTTAATAAAAATTAGGAATTGAAACATAATTATTCATCAAAATGGAGAAATTCCTATTTCCTTGGATTATATTTTAATTCATCACTACAAAGTTCACATATATTTGTATTGTAGACCAATAATTTCACAACCTTTGAAACTTATTTTGATTATGAGGCATAAAAATACATGGTTTGTCACATAGTATACATCTATATATATGTGTATTTGTGTATAATTGAAACAAAAGTTCTTCGAACAATGCTTATGGTATGTGACACATTCTGTTTTATTTTGTTTTCTGTTTTTTTCTTCTTTTTCTAATTGATGATAGAATTCATGCTATCCTAAGTGAATTCATGTTGAGTTCATAATCCATGCATCATGGCCCACAGCTTAGAGTAGGCTGAAATGCTACTCAGTCCCATTATTGTATAAGCTCCTAAACTTTTCCTGTTCCTAACTGTTGCCTTATTTGTCTAATGGTAGCATTGGTTAGTCTAATTGGGTACTGATTTTGCCTCTAGAACTATTTAGAGGTTTTTTTTTTTTTTTTGGTGCTGTTATTTTAGGTGGCTTTTAAAAAATACTGTGCAGGGGGCACCTGGGTGGCTCACTTGTTAAGCATCTGCCTTCAGCTCAGGTCATGATCCCAGCGTCCTGGGATCAAGCCCCACATCAGGCTCTCTGCTCAGTGGGAAGCCTGCTTCTTCCGCTCCCACTCCCCCTGCTTGTGTTCCCTCTCTCGCTCACTCTATCTCTCTCTGTCAAATAATAAATAAAATCTTTAAAAAGAAAAAAAAATACTGTGCAAGTTATTCTTTGTTACTTTTGGGTTTCATGTTTTACAGTAGAGATTTTAGTGTCCTGCATTTGAACTGTAGTTTCATTACTTATTTTGTATGTCTTAACTTCAACTTGAGCACCTAACAGTGTTATTAGGTTTAATAAATACTTAAAGGCATCGTTGTGTTGCTTTAGGTGCTGACAGCGAAGGAGAAGAAGACCCAGTTGGATGACAGGACAAAAATCACTGAACTTTTTGCTGTGGCCCTTCCTCAGTTATTAGCTAAGGTAAGTTTGTATAATAGAAGAGTATTCGTAAGGAATTAATAGGTTTTGTTTGGAAATGTCAAACTGATTTTTATCATAATGTTTACTTAACATTATTGTGATGTTTTGACATGATTTATTTACTTTTTTATTTCAAAGTACTCTATAGATGCAGAAAAGGTGACTAACTTACTGCAGTTGCCGCAATATTTTGATTTGGAAATATATACCACTGGACGATTAGAAAAGGTACAATGTTTTCTCTGTATAAAAACAACCTTGAAGAAAAACTATTAGTTTAGTTTGTCCCATCATATTGTTTCTTTATGTTTTTGAAACTTCTAATTTTAAAGGAAACCTACATTTTATATATCTTCTTTGTTTTTTATAAGTTGGATTTAGAGAATGGTATTAATGAGGCTTCCCTTTGATTCATACCCATACCCATGCCCTCATTCCTAGCCATTATTTGATTATATCTGAGAGATTTGTGGAGATTGGGGGTAGGTAAGTGGATAATAACAATTATAAAATGAAATCAGTTAATAGTAAGTACTTTTACTGTGTTTCAGGAATATAAATACTTATATAATATATCCAGAAATATAAATTCTTTGTATTAACATTCTTACCAAAGCCCTTTAAGATAGGTAATATTGTTCCCATTAAAGCTGAGGAAATAAGTATGCTTGGGTCAGTGTATTTACTTACCACGACTAGGAAAACACACTGAAATGTATGCCCTACTGGTAGAGTTACTGTTTTTGAAGCTTTTCACCAAGTTAGTATAGGCTTTCTGTGCCTATCATATGTACCTTAGTTTTTTCTAATATGTACCTTAGTTTTAATGAAAAAAACTTTGATTTTGCAGCATTTGGATGCCTTATTACGACAGATCCGGAATATTGTAGAGAAGCACACAGATACAGATGTTTTGGAAGCATGTTCTAAAACTTACCATGCACTCTGTAATGAAGAGTTCACAATCTTCAACAGGGTAGATATTTCAAGAAGTCAACTGATAGATGAGTTGGCAGATAAATTTAACCGGCTTCTTGAAGATTTTCTGCAAGAGGTATATATTAAAAGTATTTTGTCAGTTGGGTCCCTCCCCTTTAATAACTGAACTAGTCACCATTCCTGGTGATAGTCCCTAGCAGTATGTTGAAAAATATTCAGATATTCTGTTCTTTGATTCATCATGCTACTATTACTCTTCCACCAAAATGGGAAGGTGGTAAGAATCTGTGACTTGGAGAAGGTAAAAGCAAAACTAATACCCCTTACACTTTTTTAACTTTAAAGAAATGATCTCAGATGTTACCAGGGTTTAGCCAAACTAGAGGCTGTTAGGCAACACAGTGTAAATGAAACAGGAGAGCTAGACTGTGGCTATCTAGCCTCAAAAAGTAGGCTATTTCTTACTGTTTTGGCAGTGTTAGTAAGGAAAGGTAATAATCTTTGATATTGTTAAGCCTTGATAAATTGCTGTTAGAGCCACTGTTGATTTTGTCGTTTCCTGTGTTCTGTTAATATTTCCAAAGAAAGTTAAAGTGTGGCACTCAAATACACTTAAAGTTTTTTTACTTTTATCTTTTTTGATTAAGGAGGGCACATGTTGTGATGAGCACTGGGTGTTGTATGCAACTACTGAATCACTGAATACTACATCAAATCTAATGATGTACTGTATAGTGGCTAACTGAACATAATAAAAAAGAAGTATGTACTTAACAGTTTAATTGACTTGCATTAAAATAAAGTCGTAATTCTCAATACATTTAGCCTTTTTCACATAATTTTGTCATTAATGTTGCAGAAATCATATGGACAGTGTAATTTTCAGTTTTCTTTTTAATAGTTGCTTCTTTAGCTTTCTTTTTTGTGTAACAGTCCGTGCTTTTACTAAGTTTTGCTTAACTGGTAGTTTGTGGAAATAAGTTAATGTACAGTGATCACATTCTTAGTTTAAAAATGTGATGGCTCTACTCTTGGCTAGATATGATTGTGATTGGGACAAGTTAATTTAAAATCAAGCAATGGGTTAAGTAAGCTTATTAATGTAGAGAAACCATGTTTAGAAATAAGCATTTTTTGAGAGACTTGGGGTTCAGTACAGTATGTTTGGTAGTGTTTAAAAAAATTTACAAGTTTCATGCAGTAGGACTTCTAAGTTTTTCAAAAACTTAAGTTACTCTCAATTGGAAAATTGATATCCAGGAAGGACTATGCATATCTACTCTTTATTCAGAAGGTTTTATCCAAATTGTTACTGGTCTGGTATGTCTGTTTTGGGCACTATGTTTCTTTCATTAAGGTTTTGTCTTTTAGGTGTTGTTTTTATGATCTCTTGCGTATCCTTTACTGTTTTTTTTTCTTTATAGTCCTAATACATTTTTTACTGTGAAAGACTAAATGTCTTCATAGTTTGGGTCAAGATTACTTCAAAAGAGAGGGGAGAATGTCATTCAGTGTTTATCTCTTGGGTGTAATGTACCTGTGATAATAACTGTGTTGATTCATTACCCTAGCCATATTGCTTTAAATTTGGACAGATCTAGGTATTGAATGACAGAGTTAATTTGTGGTATTAAGCTATTCTTTCTTTTCAAGGTGGTATCACCAATGTGATAGTCTAAGATTTTTCACTTGGTGGTTATTAAGATTTAATGTTATATATAATTGATATTCATAGGGTGAAGAACCTGATGAAGATGATGCATATCAGGTATTGTCAACATTGAAGAGAATCACTGCTTTTCATAAGTAAGTCGAATTTTAATGTTCTGATTTCTTAAAACTGTAGCAAAATCAAAACCAACTTGCATGTTTTAGTGTTATAATATCAGTTCTGCTAGATTTCCTTTTTTTTTTGAATAATTTTTTTAAAAGATTTTATTTATTTGTTTGTCAGAGAGAGAGAGTACAAGCAGGAGGAGCAGCAGGCAAAGGGAGAAGCTGAGCAGGTAGCCCAATGCAGGGTTCTATCCTAGGATGCTGGGATCACGACCTGAACTGAAGGCAGATTCTTTTTTTTTTTTTTTTAAAGATTTTATTTATTTATTTGAGAGAGAGACAGTGAGGGAGAGCATGAGCAAGGAGAAGGTCAGAGGGAGAAGCAGACTCCCCATGGAGCTGGGAGCCTGATGCGGGACTCGATCCCAGGACTCCGGGATCATGACCTGAGCCGAAGGCAGTCGTCCAACCAACTGAGCCACCCAGGCGTCCCTGAAGGCAGATTCTTAACCAACTGAGCCACCCAGGCGTCCCAGTTCTGCTAGATTTCTTGTGCTTATATATAAAAAGTAGTTGACAGAGTCATGTTTTGAAGTGAGAAATAATTGATAGACTGTCAACCAGCATACTTTTTAAAAAAATACTTTTTTTTTTGTTGTGGGTGCATGTTACAAAGTTTGCTGTATTTACTTTGACAGCATTTTGTTAACATTCAAGTCCAGAATAAAAGTGATTAAGCTTAACTTTTTAAAATATAACTTGATTCTTTTTTACAGTGCCCATGATCTTTCAAAGTGGGATTTGTTTGCTTGTAATTACAAACTGTTGAAAACCGGAATTGAAAATGGAGATATGCCTGAGCAGGTTTTTATTTATTTTCAAGTTACATATTTAACTTTGAGAATGAATACTTGGGACTTTATAGTTTTAACTGTATTCTCTTCTTTTTACAGATAGTTATTCATGCACTGCAGTGTACTCACTATGTAATCCTTTGGCAGCTTGCAAAGATAACTGAAAGCAGCTCTACAAAGGTTTGTGGTAGTCCAGTGGAGTTCTTATTACGTTAAATATCATTAACTGTTTTCAGCAAACTTTCAATGAGATCAGTTTCAGTAAAGTCTTGCTTATTTCTAAATTACTGTTTAGGCATGTGTACCATTAGAAAGTTATGTTTATAGTTTGATGTATATTCAGTGAAAGAATATTAATATGTTTCAAGGTATGATTTTAAATTTTAAAAATTTCATATTTTCAAGGTGGCATAATTTATGTATTTTCATGTTCTCAAAAGTATTGAGAACATATAGAAATAATTATGACCAAGAGCTTTTGAAACAAGCTTACAGCTATTGGATTATATAAATTGATGATAACAAGCCAGCTGCCCCTAGATCTTCTTATGCCTCAGTATTGTTTTGGGATCACATTTTTCATACGCAGGATCTTTCTCCTGATGTTCCAAATTCATTGTAAGTCACTGTTTAGTAATTGAACCAAAACAATATTGCCTTTTTCATTTGTAACTGACTGAGCCACCCTAGGTGCTCCTTATCTTTTTTTTATTTGTAAACTGTAAACTTAAAAAGATTGTACTTGCTGTACATATAGCCATAAATATTATTCAGGTACATTTTTATAGATACTATGTAATATCTTGGAGATGAGAATTCGTTGTTCATAGCTTTTTTCCTCAAAAACGATAGTCTTGATACTAAGTTTCTTTTGTGTAAAATCACAGAATAATTTTAAATGCTTAGAATTTCTGTGAGCTTTTAAAGAGCAAGAAATGAATATTTTCCCCTTTGAAAAGCAATTCAGTATTGTTAGTGTATTTTTTGTCAGACAGCTAAGAAATTCATTTAACTCAATATCAAGCTTATAGCAGGAACAACAACCAAATACGATTACTCATCTGAGTCAAAAGCATTGAATTAAAAACTAAAGTGGGAAAAGATTATATTTTGAGTAGAGGGGAAAGGGTAAAAATGAATGATACTAAATACAAAATCACTCTGAAGCTTGGTTAAGTTTTCTTTACCAAATCAATCAAGTTAAACCTGTTTTTAGGAAAAGATTTTATCTTTTTTTAAAGATTTATTTATTTATTTATTTGACAGAGATCACAAGTAGGCAGAGAGGCAGGCGGAGAGAGAGAGAGAGGAGGAAGCGGGCTCCCCGCTGAGCAGAGAGCCTGATGCGGGGCTCGATCCCAGGACCCTGGGATCATGACCAGAGCCAAAGGCAGAGGCTTTAACCCACTGAGCCACCCAGGCTCAGATTTTATCATTTTAATATAAGTTTACAAGACATTAAAATTTGTTTAAATTGGAGTAATACTACAAAACTGATTTTTTCCATCTCTTTAAAAAGTACAACTGAAAGATGCTGTCTTTTTTATTAATTAATTTCTTCTGTTCATCAGTTGGCTACCCTTCAAATTACAAAACAAGGATGGAGCATTAATCTTTACTCTCTAAGCATTCTGAGGTAGTAGATTCGTTAAAAGATAGCCATATACAGTCATACAGGTTTTCTCATTTTAAAGGACCCAGACCACTTTGGATATTATGCACTAATATACCTGTTACTTTTAAGGCTGTAGTTTGTTGCTATTTTTTTTTTTTTAAAAAAAAAGGTCTAATTTTTTTCTTTCTTATAAATAATAAAGAAGAATTTAATGTATAAGTGGAGTAAATATAAATATATCATAATATTTTATGTAATTTGAAGTATGTTAAGTACTAAATGAGGTTTTTATACAATTGTTCATGTTACATTTTTTTTAATTTAATTTTTTTTATTCATGTTAAATTTTTTAAGGAGGACTTGCTACGTTTAAAGAAACAGATGAGAGTTTTCTGTCAGATATGTCAGCATTACCTGACCAACGTGAATACTACTGTTAAGGAACAGGTTAGTAATTACCGTAGGTAGCCATCTTTTGTAAGCAACCCTTAATAAATATCTGAACTAATCAGAAAATTTAAGTAATACTGAGGTTGAGCAAAGCAGAAATGTCTTATATCTGTCCATGTATATGATAGTCAAAAAAACAGATTACTAATTTCATATGGAGTTTATAGATTACCTTCATTGAAATTATTCTGTGTTATTTATGACTTGGTAAACAGGCCCATATATACAAATTAGATGTATGAAATTGCATAAGTTATTCTTGAACTTAACAAGTGCAAGTATGCCTCAGGGAGGGGAACGGGTCCACATGGTTTTGTCATCTCTGAGAATATTATCAGATAGATATTGACATTCTTGCCCATCCTGACTGTGCACGTTATTTTTGTGTTATGTGGACTTTGTCTGAAATAAAAATTTTAATCATTCCCCTGCCTTCAAAGTGTTATCTTCCTACTTCATATGCTCTCATTGTGGAAATACATTGTTAACTGCTGTCATAGGTAGTTTTCCCATCTGTAAAATGAATTCTAATCCTGGGACTGAGAGCCTATTTAGTTTTAATTCCCTAATAGAGGATTAAGCTTTTTTGTACATTTGCTTTTTTAATGCTTCTATGGAGAAGACATTTTTATAATCATAAGAAATATTAATAGTGATACAGTCAAAGTGGTTATGGTGATTTCCAGGGGTTTTTTTTGACCATTTCATTCTGTTTAACCTTTGCATATTGGGGGAGAGCCCCACCAGTCATCAGAAGTTCTATTTTCAACAGTTTGTGTTACGTTGGATACTGTTTGTTTATTTTTTTTTTAATTTTTGGGGTTACTACTCATTTTAAATTAGGGTATACTTCTTTTTTTTTCTATTTTATTTTATTTCTTTTCAGTGTTCCAGCATTCATAGTTTATGCATCACACCCAATGCTCTATGCAGTATGTGCCCTCCATAATACCCACCACCAGGATCACCCCACCCCCCCCCCCCCCCCCCCCTAAACCCCTCAGTTTGTTTCTCAGAGTCCACAGTCTCTCATGGTTTGTCTCCCCCTCCAATTTCCTCCAACTCACTTCTCTGCTCCATCTCCCAATGTCCTCCATGTTACTCCTTATGCTCCACAAGTAAGTGAAACCATATGATACTTGACTCTCTCTGCTTGACTTATTTCACTCAGCATAGTCTCTTCCAGTCCCGTCCTTCTTAAAGCTACTATGAAAGCAGTTCAGATATGGTCATCCAGCTATAAAGCGATTAGTAAATTCCTTCAACCTTTGTGAGTGTCCCTTGTCTGTATTTTATTTTAAAGTATCAAAACTGATTTCAGTGAAATACATTCAGAGTTTTATAGTTAAAAATTCACATTCATTATCCAGCTGTTAATTTTATTTTTCTTCTTCCAACTCCCATTTGTCACTCCCATACCTGTATGCTTGGGCATAAATAAATTAGAAGATACTAAATGGCCAAGATCCAGTAACTGACTTCCACATTTTTCTTGCAAAAGTATGAAGTATATTCCTATAATTACTACATTGCCAAATTCTCCAGTGTTAAGTATGTAGTTTTGAATTGTAGCAATTAAAGGATTTGGAAATTTAATTTTCATCTGTATAGTTCACATGAAAGGAACAAAAATTTCCATAGACAGTAAATTCAATTTAGAGTTAAGCTCTTAGGATAGATTTTAATGAGGTATACATTGATCCAAAATTAATAACATGAAGTATTCCTCTTTGTTTTCATATGCCACCAAGATACTCAGCGTAATATTCCCTATTAAAGTGTTAACACAAATTTCTTAAGGATTATCATATGTAACCTTCTGTTTAATCTGTTTTTCAGGCCTTGGCAATTAATTATTTGGTCATGAAATACCTTGTGTGTCAGTCTTCCTAATGGCTTTCAGAAATATGTCTTGGTCAAGTCACTTGACCTGCCAGTTTACCTTTTTAGTCAATAGCACCATGCTTATCACTCTTTTTTTCTTACCACGTATGTTGCAAAAGTTTTTGTAAACTCAGATATCCTGATGGGTGTAAATGACTACTATCATAGTAAAGTGAGGAAAAACTGAAAGAAGCAAAAGCATAAAGTAAAAGAGAAAGAAGTAAATGTGGTTAGTTCCAAAAAGGTGAAAACATTATTGAGATCTGCTTTGTGCTCTCTGTTACCCGTCTTAGCAGTAATTTAAATGTAATTCCTTTAATGTAATTCGCTATTGACTTTGTGACTGCTAAATTCTGTTTTTGTAACCCGTTCCCAACAGATAATTAAAAATTTCCAGTTTCTTCTGAATACTTTTACCAGTGTTTGAATCCATTTAAAACTCCTGGCAGAGTTTTTATAAGCATCTTGAGATACAACTTTGGCTTTATGTTTATCATGATATTACTGGATTTGTCTGATGAGTACCTAAGCAGGCACATAGTTTATTGTGTTTTTTTTTTTTTCCTACTTAATCGCTACACATACTGAGAATAAGAGTGCTTAAAAAGTACCAAGGACTTTGTGATCTCTCTTCTGGGCGATAGTTGATCTCCTTGGTATGTTTTTGTCTTCATAGAGGAAAGGAATGGTACCAAGTTTATGTTATTCCCTATTTAGGGATGTATACCATGAGGTATTGTCATATAGTGGAGAGTTGGGTTTGGAGTCAAAAAACCTGAAGTTGAGTCCTGACTGCATGTTTTGGTAGTGTTAACAGATTATGTACAAGTCACTTAATGTTGCTGAAAATAATACTTAATGAAATTACCTTGCAGTTAGTAAAGCATGATTGCAAATACTAGAAATCATTTTTACAGAAATGTTTTTCCTCACCTTTAAAAACTTAAGAACAGGGGCGCCTGGGTGGCTCAGTGGGTTAAGCCGCTGCCTTCGGCTCAGGTCATGATCTCAGGGTCCTGGGATCGAGTCCCGCATCGGGCTCTCTGCTCAGCGGAGAACCTGCTTCCTCCTCTCTCTCTCTCTCTCTCTCTCTCTCTCTCTGCCTGCCTCTCTGCCTACTTGTGATCTCTCTCTCTGTGAAATAAATAAATAAAATCTTAAAAAAAAAAAACTTAAGAACATACTCTACACTGGTTTTTCTTGGAAGTTGGATTCTGTTTCTGTGTTAAATATATGTTACTTGTGGCAGTTGGTGAGAAACCTTGGATTATAGCACGCTGTACTTTTTTTTTTAAATAGGCCTTCACTATTCTATGTGATATTCTGATGATCTTCAGCCATCAAATTATGTCAGGAGGGCGCGACATGTTAGAGCCATTAGTTTACACCCCTGATTCTTCATTGCAGTCTGAGTTGCTCAGCTTCATTCTGGATCATGTCTTCATTGAACAGGATGATGATAACAACAGTGCAGGTAATTTTGTTGGCATCTTTTTGTTAAGTCTTTGCATCCACCATAAATTTAAGTAACAGTGATGTAAAGTGTTGTGATACTATGTGATATTTTATTCTGAAAACATGAAACACAAGTGCATGTTTCAGCACATTTATATTAATTTTTGTAATATTCTAAAAACATGGTGATGTCTCAGGGCATAGGCTTTGGAGTCAGATCTTTGCTTCTCACTAGCCCAAGCCTATTTTTCTAATTTGTAGCTACTTTACAAAACTGTCTGAATTAATTGAGGAAAGTGACTTGTGCAGTGCCTGGGCATGAAGTAGGTACGCAGTAAAATTTACTCCCTCTTCCCCTTAGTTATTGGTAATACCAGTTTTCAGGTAGTTAGAGCAGAATAAAATATTTCTTTAAGTGACATTTTTGTTGTATACTTTTGTAACACAGGTTTTCATATTTTGAGGGGGTTATTAAACTTTGTAATTTCTCAATGTTAGAAGATGTTTGAAATTGTTCTGTAAATTTCTGGGGCAGTATAGAATGTTCACAGGAAAATAATCTCACCAGTCTTCCCTAGTGGTAAGTTACTCTTTCTACCCTAATTAATACAACAGATGTCTTACTTGAATAAGAGGTCATGGAAAAAAGTGTTGGGTGGCTTCTTTCTGGGTTTGGTCTTAATTTGAAGTTATACTTGAAGGACAATATAACATCATTATAGGGACACCTGGGTGGCTCAGTCAGTTAAGCATCTGCCTTTGGGTCGGGTCATGATTCCAGGTTCCTGGGATCGAGTTCCACATTGGGCTCCTTGCTCAGCGGGGAATCTGCTTCTCCCGCTGCCTGCTGCTCCCCCTGCTTGTGCTCGCTCTGTCTGGTAAACAGACAAATAAGTAGATAAATAAAATCTTTTAAAAAAATATAACATCAGTATATGTGAATCTCCATACATACACTAACGTACCACTGCAAATCATATTCTAAATACATATAATTTTAGAAATGGCTTGTAGCTTATTTTCAATAAGAACTTGTTATTAAGTATTTAAAACTCAGCCAGAAGAGAATTGAGAAACCTAGAGTAGCAAAAACAGTTGTCAGAAGTCCGTGTACTAAAGTTTATATACTTAAAATTTTTTACCTTTTACTTGGAGTTGGTGGTTTAGTTACACTTCTGTTTTTAACATTTATTTGACATTTGTTGGTCAGGAAGTAGATGTTGTGGATATCAAAAAATGAGACAATTCCTTTTAAGAATTCAAGTGCAGGGGCTCCTGGATGGCTCAATGGGTTAAGCCTCTGTCTTCGTCTCCGATCATGATCCCAGGGTCCTGAGATCAAGCCCCGCATGGGACTCTCTGCTCAGCAGGGAGCCTATTTCCCCCTCTCTGCCTGCTTGTGATCTTTGTCTGTTAAATGAGTAGATAAAGTCTTCAAAAAAAATTCAAGTGCAAAAAATATCTAAAAAAAAAATTATAATGCGGTTTGATAAGTAATAGAAGCATGTCCACATTGTTGTCATGTAGAGGACATATTAACTGGTCTGGCAGTCAAAACATTGAAATAAGCTAGCATCTGGATTGGATCCTAAAAGACGAGTAGGAGTTTTTAAAACTTCTTGGGAAAGCCTAGCTGCATTCAAAAAATTGATACAAAATTAGTTTTCTTTTTTAATCCTTTTGTTATAGTTGGGGGACTGCCTCTGCTTCATTTATACCATAGAACTAGAATGAGAATAAGCTCGCCAATACTTCTGAATTTTCTAGGAGCTTCTTGAAATTATGCTCAGTCTTACCTTCTTGGACCTTTTTTTCCCCCCTATTTAAAAATGAAATGTATTCCAGTTTTTTTGAAAAATGTAAAATATAACATTTGTCCATATCTGTCACCAGCATTTGTCAAATTTTGTTGTTTGTTAGCAATTTTTTTAGAGGGGGAATAAAGTATAGATACAGAAGAAACCCTCAGTTGTATCCCTGTCCAATCCTATTATTTTTCCCTGGGGATAACTGCTATCCTGCATTGGTGTTATCATGCCTTTGCATTTTAATTTTACTATACCAGGAGTTTATGTATCTATTGACAATATATAGTTTATTTTCTGTTGCTAGCTCCCATATAAATGGTATTATGTTGAACATTTTATTTTGCATCTTGCTTTTTTGCATTAACATTTTTGAAATTTGTCAGTGTTGACATATGGTTATAGCTTATTCATCTTGACTGCTGGATTATTATGTAATATGAATTAACCCTACTTTATCCTTTTTTCTTATAAAAAGATTTTATTTATTTGACAGAGAGCAAGAGAGTACAAGCAGGGGAGAGGGAGAAGCAGGCTCCCTGCTCAGCAGGGAGCCTGATGTGGGGCTGGATCCTGGGACCCTGGGATCATGACCTGAGCTGAAGGCAGATGCTTAATTGACTGAGCCACCTAGGCGCCCCACTTTACCCTTTTAAAAAAAGATTTTATTTATTCATTTTAGAGAGAGCATGAGCAGAGAGGGGCAGAGGAGGAAAGTGAAAAAATCTGAAGAAGATTTTTCACTGAGTGCAGAGGCCTGGTGGGCTCAGTGGGGCTCGATTCCATGACTTTGAGACCATGACCTGAGCTGAAATCAAGAGTTGGATGCTTAACCAACTGAGCCACCCAGGCATGACTACTTTTTCCAACTTTTTCCACTTTTTCCCTGTTATATAAATAGTATACAATAAATGTTCTTAAACTTACTGGCTTGAGCACATGTGCAAATGCTTTTCTAGTGCATACCTAAGAGTGGAATTGCCAGATTATATAGTCTTTGTGCATCTTAAATTCTACCACATGTGAAAATATTCTCCTGAGTGGTTGTATTGTTTTATTCTCCCACCAGCAGGGTGAGTTTCCATTGGTTTTCATTCTCGTCTAACACCTGGTGTTGTAGACCCATGGTTATTTATTTGATTTGTTAGCCCATGTACGTTAGATGAGAATGAGAGAATGGAAGAGAATGCTTCTAGAGGCACTGATGACACAGAATAATAAAGGCAGTTGACATATATGAAAGGCCCAGTATGTTGGATACTTCTCTAACATTCTTTAATCCCCACAAGATAAAAGGTGGCTAGTTTTTGATGCGAAGTAAAAAAAACCCCAGAGTGCCTTGACTGGCTCATTCAGAAGAGCATGCAACTCTTGATTTCAGGGTCGTGAGTTCAAGCCCCATATTGGGTTGTAGAGATTAACACACACTCACACACTCACACACACACACAACACACACACCCCACCTTAAAAGAAAAAGGCGAAAAAAAATGAAAATCAGAGCTCAAAAACTGGGTAATTAATATCTGGGTAATTTAGTCTATAGGGGAGAACCTCTATATATGTGTACTTCTGAGAGTAGTACTGAACAGTGATTAGAAACAGTATTGTATAGAAATCCATTATAATCACAGAGAAAATTACAAAAAGTTTATATGTTCAGGGTAATCTTCTGAAAGAGTAAACAAGACGTTTTAGGTTTCTAAGCAAATGTCTTTGGGATTCTGGAATATGCACTTGTGATAAAACTTTTTCTTATGGTCTGTCTTAAATTCCTAGTCTCAGAATTTGGTTTTAATTTACTAGCAGTTATTGAAGATTATCAGAGGTAGAGTAAAATAAACATTTGTTTTAAAGAACATTCCTATTTTACAAATTATTTTTTTGATATTGGGAACCTTATATTGAAGACCTGACAGGGTATACCCCTACAGTTCACAAATGAGGAAGTATAAATGGCTAATAAATGCACAAAAAACTTGAATTTCACTGCTAACCAAAGAAATGTAAATCAGAATAAGGTAGCTCTTAATAAGGAATTTTGTTGATAAAGTTTGTTCAGAGGAAAATTCTTTACATAGCTTTTTGTATAAAAGGCTTCATCACAATTTTGTTTGCAATATCAAATAATCAGAAATAATCTTTTGGCAGTACTTGGAAGCTATAGTCCGGCTTCCTTGACTATAAAGTTGGAAATAAGCCTATTTCCGTGATAACTCTGAATGTCAACATCTCACATAATGGGTCAGAGCAGAAACATAAGAAGTTATCTTAAAAAGACAGAATAGTTCCTAGGTCAGACTTATTGAGTATATGTAATATATATAAAGTAAGTATGTGTCAGTGAGAGTTGGGGCTCAGGTGGGATGGGGTCATCCTTGGAAGGGATAGGAGAATTTCTGAGGTTGGCTGCCCCCAGCCCCCAGTGGCCTTAACCAGTGAACATCGAATATGCAGATCTCATTGGCAAGCGATCCTATTAGGGAGGTGGATGATTGCCTTAGGCAGGCTTAGCCTGACTTCACTAAACATCAGTTCCTCTGACTCACTCAACTGGTTCCTGTTACATGTTCAATAAGCAGCCTTATGCTTACTCTTTTGAGTTCACAAAAATTTTGTGTATTGGGATTAATAGACTGGTCATTCACTGAGATATTAGGAGTGATTATAATTGGTATTTTATTTGAATGTGTTTACTGTATTTTTCAAATTCTCCAAAATAAAAGTATTTTATAGTAAGAATTAAAAATACATATGGCTGAAGTAAAATACAGATGGCTTAATGTTTGTAACTTTTTTCCCCAGATGGTCAGCAGGAGGATGAAGCCAGTAAAATTGAAGCTCTGCACAAGAGGAGAAATTTACTTGCAGCATTTTGTAAGCTAATTGTATATACTGTGGTGGAGATGAATACTGCTGCAGATATCTTCAAGCAGTATATGAAGGTAAAGTTGGAAAATGGACAGCAACTTATTTTTTATAATGCTTAAAAGAAAATGAATGTAACACTGGCTTTTATTTCTGATTGCCTTTGAATTTTTTAAATAGTAAATTACTTTTCTAGCATAAAATAAATTTCTTTTAAAATTTAACATTTTTTATAATATTACTTCGTATTTCTAGTCTTCCATTAATGGACATTTTGAGTTTATTGAGTTCACTTCATTTAGAATATTGGGAATATTTTGGGTTAAGTATCACTGTTAGAATTTATCTTTGTGGTGTAGTTTAAGACAATAGGATGATGTTCCTCCTCTGCTTGATGTAGCATAAAAAGGGTATTGTTCTAGGATTCAGGAGACCTAGCCGCTATAGTTTTGGCTTGGTTACTATGTAGCTCCTGACCTTGAGTAATTCAGTACCTGTTGGGTCCTGCCTTTCTTCATCTGTTCCACTGTGATAACTAAGATTCCTTTAGGCTTTGAAAATCTGATTTGATTCACTGTGTGTTATTCACAGTCTTCATAAGTACCTGTGAGATTCTCTAATATTTAAGTGGTAGTAGAAAAGATATTACTAATTATACTAATGAAATATAACTAAATATGATAAGATAGATTTTACTTGAGAAAGGATTAAAGAAAAACTAATTATGAATATAAACTTTTTTAAGTCTTTGCTGTCACCAGATAAATATGTAATAAATTTGTCAAAAACCCAATTAATGAATTCTCTCTGAAATATTTTGCCACATGATAGAACTCTAACACCATCATAAATTACTTTGGGACTTAAGTTATTTGGCATTACCATTTTTAGATTTTTAAGAAAAAAACTAAGGTTTGTGAAGTTGTTTTTGCAAGTTTTAAACTTTCTAGGCTTGCATATTATAAAGTCAATTTTTAAAAAAATTTATTTGACAGAAATCACAAGTAGTCAGAGAGGCAGGCAGAGAGGAGGAAGCAGGCTCCGTGCTGAGCAGAGAGCCCAATGCGGGACTTGATCCCAGGACCCTGGGATCATGACCTGAGCCAAAGGCAGAGGCTTCAACCCGCTGAGCCACCCAGGCGCCCCTATAAAGTCAATTTTATTAGCCTTAAGGGCATGGTTATCCTGTTATCTCTGAGAGTTGTTATGTATTCATTTTGAAACAAGGTCTTAGATTATAATGTGACAACAACATAAATGTCGACACACAGTGAGTTTTCTTTTAAGTATTAACAGGCTGTTAGTTTCTTTCTTTCTTCTTCTTCTTCTTCTTTTTTTTTTTTTTGACAGAGAGAGAGAGAGAGAGAGAGACACGTCGAGAGAGGGAACACAAGCAGTGGGAGCGGGAGCGGGAGAGGGACAAGCAGGCTTCCTGCTGAGCAGGGAGCCTGATGCGGGGCTTGATCCCAGGACCCTGGGATCATGACTCAAGCCGAAGGCAGTCACTTAATGACTGAGCCACCCAGGGGCCCCCAGGCTTTTAGTTTCTATAATCCAAATTAACAAAGTTGGAAATGGCACATGATCTACATGCCAGTTAACAATGAAAAAGTTATAAAAGTAACTGATTATATTCATTGTCTTAGTAGTTCACAAAGAGCAGAAGAACTTTATGTCCTTTTTGTTACTTTTGAAAGCGTGTAGAGCCTGATTATTGTTTTACTCCACACCTCCTTAAAACCGGTCTGGAGCTTAAGGTGATTGTCTATTTTGGAATTTATTGGTGTTAGGGATTAATATGCTTAGAAATTATCTTCAAGTTTCAGAAACATTCTTTTCTCTGTTTGAATGCATAATTTTAGCCAAGTACGAATTTTGTAATATATACTACTCACAAGACTAACATAAAACTAGTCTTATTGTCCAGGAGTTTTAAGAAATAAAGCTCTAATTTGTACAAATTTCTTTTCTAGTATTATAATGACTATGGAGATATCATCAAAGAAACAATGAGTAAAACAAGGCAAATAGACAAAATTCAGTGTGCAAAGACCCTCATTCTCAGTTTGCAGCAGGTAAGATATGAAGAGTATCAACTTTAGGCAAACGTAATTAATACCTAATACTTTTCAAGATAACAAGTAGGAAACTGGGCAAAGGATGCAATAGACAGTTCATAAAAATAGAAATGTAAGATTTTCAATGTCAGTAGTAGACACTGTAAGCGAGATCATTTTTTGCTTTCAGACTGGTAAGATTAGCAAAACGTAACCATTATCTAATGTTTGGGGGGAAATAGTACTGTCAGCACTATGTGTTGATATAACCTTGGTAGGCAGTTTGGCAGTATATGTTAAAATTTATAATGTGTTTGCCATTTGTGGCAGCAGTTCTACTTTTAAAATTTTATCCAAGGAGGTAATAGGACAAGTTTCCAAAAAGGGGTATACCATATTACACATGGCAACAGTGTTTATAATAGCAAGAAATTAGAAACATTTGTCCATCAAGAGGATATTAGATGAATGTGTTTTGTTGTATATCTCTGCATTGGTTATTGTTTAGCACCTAAAATTAGTATAGATTTGTATTCACTAATATGTAAAGATCACAACACATAGTTTGAGAATAAAATTTAAAAGATTATAGTATAGCATCCCTATAAAATTGTACTTATCTGTATATCTATCTGGAAAAATAATCACCAAAATTTTAGCTGCGGCTAACTTACTCTGGTAGGGTTCAAGTGAATTTTACTTTTTTTCATTTTCATATTTATTTTAATGACCATTTATCAATCTTAATAATCAAACTGCAATACTCATTTTCATTTTGACAGTGGTGAGGTAGGTTTAGTTGCATAAAAATCATATGCTTAATATACTTCTGTCTTTGGAGACCAAATGCATGCAGAATATAACCTTAACCTATTTCAATGTCATAAGTTTTCTTGTTTTTAAGAAATCTAGGTGTTAAATCTCTAAGTTCCGTTTGCATATTTAGATATTCCTAATTAAAGTTAATAAAATTTAAAAGGTTTTGAAAGGTAACATTTAAGTCTTTTCCTATAAAATAATAGCCTTTTGCTGTAGAACATTTAGAAAATACAGGAACTAGAAAAAAATACAACTTATTCTTGTTTTTCACTTAACAAATACATTTTTAGTTTTTAATAGCTTTCTTAGTCTTTTTTTTTTTAAGATTTTATTTATTTATTTGACAGACAGAGATCACAAGTAGGCAGAGAGAGAGGAAGGGAAGCAGGCTCCCTGCTGAGCAGAGAGCCCGATGCGGGACTCAATCCCAGGACCTTAGATCACGACCCAAGCCGAAGGCAGCGGCTTAACCCACTGAGCCACCCAGGCGCCCTTTCTTAGTCTTTTTTATGCCTATATGAAGTCTTAAGTTTTATAAAAACTAAACTATATTGGGCATGCTATTTTGCAAGCCTGAATTATTCATGTTATAAAACCATACTGCCTTCATGCCATTAAATACTTCCTGAGCATTTTTAATGACTAGTATAGTATTACATTTTATAGAGGGACCATGATTTAACCAAGATCTCTTGTTCAATGTTGAGGTCTTTTACCATCCTTGCCATTACAGATAACACTAAAACATTTTTGTACCTATGTATCATGCACAAATATTATTATAATTTCTTTGAGTAAAGGCCAATAATTAGAATTGCTTAGTCAAAGGACATTAGAATTTTACAGCTTTCAGTACAGATTCCCCCGTAGAAAGGTTATCTCAGTTTTTGTTTCAGGTCAGAGTGCCCATTGTGTAATATTCTTAGCAGTAGTAGCCATTGTCTGTTAAAAACCTTGGCCCTTTGGTAGTTGAAAAATTCTATTTTGTTGCGCTTATTTATGATAGAAGTTCTTGATGTGAAAATGCATTATGTAAACGTAGAGTAACAGCATAGTTGCCTAATAATTGGATGGGTTTCCTTTTCCTTTATATTTTTATATGCTGTTTTAAGATCCAGTTAACACCAGCAGAACAGAGTTGTGCCATAACCTTAAGAGTGTCTAATGTCCGTAACTACCTCTGGTCTGAATATATAAAGGACTGTGTTTTTGTTCATTTGTATCATGGGATTTTTAAAAATCCATGTTTTAGAATAAAATGAAATGCCTCATTTATGAGCATCTGCTATATTTTAAAGTAGAGAACATGGGATCTTAAAAGATGTTAGTAATCTGTAATTATAACAAAACTTCTTTAACATGCTTTCTTTTTTTCCAAATAGCTTTTTAATGAAATGATACAAGAAAACGGCTATAATTTTGATAGATCATCCTCAACATTTAGCGGCATAAAAGAGCTTGCTCGACGTTTTGCATTAACTTTTGGACTCGATCAATTGAAAACAAGAGAGGCCATTGCTATGCTACACAAGTAATCTCCAAATATTTTATTCAGCTCTCCTGTTTTTTAATCATGAAATTTTTTTGTATTTACTTCTTTTGTTTAGAATAACCAAACTCAATTGATGCGTTATTTTTTTTCAAATCTGTAGCATATATCCTTTCTTGAGAACCAGTAATAATGCTATCTCCATTAACATATGTGTTGGGACTAAAACTTCTTTTATAGAAAGTCTTTGCTTTAATTAAAGCATTACAAAATCTTAATAAATTATGTGAAGAAAAACACATATTCATTAGGTATTATAAAATCTCTTTTAACAGCTTTTATTATAATCTCACTGCTAGGTAGAGAAATTTTTGAGACTTGATGCAGTTTTTCTCTTTCTGGTTCTGTTTTCTATTTTATAGTGACCTTTTCCCATGTTTTGAGCCACAGCCACCTTTCTGTCTACATATATTCTTTGCCTTATCAATACTGGAAATGATCTGATTTTATTTGGGGCATGTAATTTACTGATAATCATACTTTCACATAATGAGCATATTTTAGAGTTTTAACATAACCAACACACAGATAGATAATTTCTTAATTCTGGATGAAGAGCTTAGCCTCTGAGCAAACCAATTTTATGAAAGGTCTCTTGTTTAATTTGTGTCTCTTTTACGCCTGACTTATTTTTTTAAAGATTTTATTTATTTATTTATCAGAGAAAGAGAAAGAAGCAGTCTTCCTGCTGAGCAAGGAGCCCAGTGTGGGACTCATCCCAGGACCCTGGGATCATGATCTGAGCCAAAGGCAGACGCTTAACCAGCTGAGCCACCCAGGCATCCCATACTCCTTACTTAATTATAAAAGTGTTAATTGTCTCCCTATAGATGTTTTTCTGGTCTTTAAGTTAGTTCCATACCTACCCCAACTTCAGTTTAGTCTCCTTGCACTTTGCTCTGAAAGTCTCAAATTCCTTTTTATGCCTCTTAATACATTGGATGATAATAGGTAATATTTAAGGACCACACATGTAGTGATTAGTGATTATTTTGGGAAGGTAATATTTGTTTTCTTCATGTCGTAACCTTCCTTCTTTCCAGTTTCATCTGGATTTTTTTTTTTTTTACACAGTTACATTTTCAGTATAGTATAAGAATATAATATTGGGTTGTTGTCTTGATTAGAGGTATTTATTATTAAGTAAATATAGTTAAAATAGGCCCTGAGTGAAGTTTAAGTTTTAAATTTATTCTTACTTGGGTCACTACAAATAGTTTTTAATAATTATTTTTAAGTTAGTTTTCCTTTTATGTCTTGAAAAATATAGAAAATGTATTGATCATTACATGAAAGAATTTGGGCTATTTTCTCTGAGAAGAGAACCAAGGAAGGAAAGTAGATACACCAAGCCACATTCAGAGTAAAGGCTTCTGTGTGAATGTGTGTACCTCTGTGTGTTTTTGTTTTGTTTTAAAGTAATAGTGACATAAAATGTAAATATATTTGCTCATTCTCACACTATAGCCTCCTTATTTTCTTTATTCCTCAGATTAAATACATAGCAGAGGAAATATCTTAGTAGTGGAATAAAACTGTAGAGAGAAATTTCCTAAGTTACCAAATTTGTATTGTAGTCTTTTTAATGTTTGTCTCTTTGTTACTGTTGCAGAGATGGCATAGAATTTGCTTTTAAAGAGCCTAACCCACAAGGAGAGAGCCATCCACCTTTAAATTTGGCATTTCTTGATATTTTGAGTGAATTTTCTTCTAAACTACTCCGACAAGACAAAAGAACGGTGTATGTATTTGCTAAAAATAATTGTGTTTAATTTTGTTTTGAAATTCTTAAAGATGAATTGTTATACTTGGTTTTTCTCCTTTTTGCGCGCACACACAGATTAGAATTCAGGATTACATTAATGCACAAAAAATTTATGCCTCAGAAAATTTATGATTTAAGGATTATAACTATATCTTATGCATAATGCTCCTTTTTAATTCTGTGTGTTCCCCTCACAGTGTAGTTGTGGCTTTAGAGGTGTAACTTGAATGCTTTATGTATCCTTATCTGCATTCTTTACTTAGTCTAACAAAGGAGGGAACCTTTAACAGACAGTAATATTGGTAATTCATCCAGGAGCATCTTAGTCTATGTGCTGAGCTGTGAGTGCCCTGAAGAGTAGGTTTCCTTTTTATCTTTTTTGCTTTAACTACTAGTCTTATCCTCAGCAGACCAGTTAGAATACTTTTCTAGTGTAGTATCTTAAAATGGTGACTTACGTTCTAAGAGAACCCAACTAGTGGAATTAAACTCAAAATTCACTCCCCTGTTTGAGGTATAAAAGGGCAGGAGAATATGAATAACTCCTAGTATATGTACCGCTTCTGAAAGTCTACCAATATTTTGCATTTAAAGACTGTATACATTTTACATGAAATTCTGAATCAGACAAAACTAATCTCTGGTGATAGAAATTACAATAGTGGATACTTTAAGTTTGGGGATATTGAATGGGAAAAGGAACATAAGGTGCTTTGTAGGAATATTCTTTATTTTGATAGGTGTGTGGATTACATTACTGCGTTTCTTTGCAAAATGACCCAACCGTACTCTTAATGTTCTGTGCATTTTATGCATTTTATTATATATAAATTTATCCCAATTAAGAATTAATGTTAACACTTTTAATCAGAAAAAATATAAATTAAAACATTGAAAAACTATTTCTCACCTAGCAGATTAGCAAAAGTTAAGGCATCTTGATCGTCTGAAGTGTTGCCAAAGATGTGAAGCAAGAAACTTTTATTTTTTTATTTTATTTTATTTTATTTATTTGACAGAGAGAGATCACAAGTAGGCAGAGAGGCAGGCAGAGAGAGAGGGGGAAGCAGGCTCCCTGCTGAGCAGAGAGCCCGATGCAGGGCTCCATCCCAGGACCCTGAGATCATGACCTGAGCTGAACGCAGAGGCTTAACCCACTGAGCCACCCAGGTGCCCCAGCAAGAAACTTTTATACATTGTTGGTGACTATAAATTTGTATAAGACCATTTTGTGGAGCTATTTGGCAATGTCTAGTAAAGTTTTAAGATTCTCCCTATCTCATGATCCGGTAATTCTGTTCATAGGTAGATACCCTAGAGGAACTCTTACATGTGAATACATGGAGAACCATAAAAGAATTTGACCATTGCATTGTTTGGATAGAGGAAAGCTCGAAACAACATCTGTTAATTAGAAAATGAGATCAATAGAGTTTTGTATAGTGGAATATCATGAGCAGTCAAAATGGTTAGGTTTTTTTCAAAGTAAATATAATTCCTTAATGTTTTTAAACACTGAGTCATTCTTCAAATTTGTGGTAGTTTCATGTCATAAGTGACTTTCATTTCTACAGTTTGATTGAATTGGCTTTGAAATAAGATACACATCCAAATTGATTATTCTGTTTTTAAAATGTTAAAAAATTTTGTCCAGCTTTGTTGTGGTATAATTGACAAATAAAATTGTAATATATTTAAAGTGTACAACATGATGATTTCACATATGTATATATTATGAGAGGATCCCCCTGATCAAGTTATTAACACATCCAAAACCTCACATACTTACTCTGGCTTTTTTTGAGAATACTTAAGCTCTCTTAGCAAATTTCAATTATGCAGTGTTATAATAATACAGCATCATCAGTTATAATCATGTTATATCCTCAGATCTTATTCATCTTTTAAAAGTTTTTCCCTAAGTTTACTGAAATATGGTTGACCTATATAACATTGTATAATTTTAAGGTGAACAACATGTTGATTTCATAGACTTACATGTTGGAAAATGATTAATACCATGACATTAGTTGATGCCACTCTTCTAAAAATGGTTAGATTTTTAAAACATAATGTTGAGTACAAAAAGCAAAGTATAAAACTGTTCTATAATGTTTATAGACAAATATATATTAAAAGTATATTATGATTTCACTCATGTGAAATTTAAGAAACAAAACAAACATAGGAGGAAACAGACAAACCAAGAAATAGACTCTTTACTATAGAGAACAAACTAATGGTTACTTGAGGGGAGGTGGGTGAGGGGATGGGTTAAATAGGTCTTAGGGAAGGCAGTTGTGATGAGCCCTGGGTGTTCTGTGGAAGTGTTGAATCCCTAAATTCTAAACCTGAAACTAATGTTACACTGTATGTTAACTAACTGGAATTTAAATCAAAAATTGAGAAAAAAATATGTTAAAAATATGAAAGTTTGTGTGGGGTTATAAGTTCAAGTTAGTGGTAGCCTTTGTGGCAGGGAAGAGGACAAATAGCATCAGAGGGAAGTAGCATTAAGGAGGGCTCCTTATCTGGAATGTTCAGTTAAGCTATGTGGTAGATACATACCTACAAATCTTTCTACCAGTGAGTGTATTTTGGCTCAAGCTCCATATCTTGTCACAGATTGGTAACAGTTTTTAGACTGACAGCCAGTTTAAAGTCCACACTTTGAGGAGTACTGTACTACTGTGTGTAGCTGAAATAAAATTAAGAAATACTGAGCTAACACCAAGTAATATCTTTGTAAGTAATTCCTCTTATCCTTTCTCTTTAATGGTGTTCAAAGCTGGTGCTTTTGAATTGATTAGAATTAGTCATAATTAAGACAACAGATAACTTGGGTTGCACTTTTTTTTTTAAAGATTTTATTTATTTGTCAGAGAGAGAGAGAGAGAGCGTGGGCGAGCACAGGCAGACAGAGCGGCAGGCAGAGGCAGAGGGAGAAGCAGGCTTCCCGCCAAGCTAGGAGCCCGATGTGGGACTCGATCCCAGGACACTGGGATCATGACCTGAGCCAAAGGCAGCTGCTTAACCAACTGAGCCACCCAGGCGTCCCTGGGTTGCACTTTTTATAGTTAGTTGACAAAAATTGTGTTCATGTATTTGAAGCATAATTTAGACAGAAAAGCACTGAACTCTTAGTGTTAGAAGCCTGGGATTTGAATCATGGTTATATTGCTTTCTCATTCTTATCTTTTGCTTCCTCATCTGTCAAACAAGGAAAATGTCTCTCTCACAGGATTGTAAGAATATTAAGTTAAAGATCCATGAGAAAAAGGACTAAGAATAAAGTTAAAGGTCCCAAGAGAAAAATAACTAACACATAAGTAATCACACAAATGTTGGTTGAATTTTGATTGCTATATTACATGTAACCCATAGAATCCTTGTGATACTTGCATCCAAGGGCCAATATGTGACTTCCATCAGGCTGAAACTTTTTTTGCAGATAGAGGCCATATCTTAACTCATTTTTGTACCAATCCCCAGTGCCAGGGACATAGTGACATGGTGGATGCTTGACAAATACTAAGCTGAAATGCTCTGGATTATTTCTTTTTTATTTATTTTATTTTATTTTTTTATTTTTTTTAAAGATTTTATTTATTTATTTGTCAGAGAGAGAGAGAGCGAGCACAGGCAGACAGAGTGGCAGGCAGAGGCAGAGGGAGAAGCAGGTTCCCCACAGAACAAGGAGCCCGATGTGGGACTCGATCCCAGGACGCTGGGATCATGACCTGAGCCGAAGGCAGCTGCTTAACCAACTGAGCCACCCAGGCGTCCCCTGGATTATTTCATTTAATGAAGACTCTTGACAGCTACAGAAGTGCTCGTCAGTGTACTAGTGAAGCTGAGTTTGAATTGTGAAGTAATGTGCCCATACTTACACAGCTAGGGGTTGGTGGAATTGATACTAGAACCCAAATTGCATGATTTTAAATCAGTCTTCTTTCCAGAAATGTGACTTGGGTTTGTTTTTCTATCAGAAGACCTGTAAAATTAAGATAGAACAGAGACATATTAGGAAAAAAAAACGTTAACAGCCTTCATTTGTTACTATATGCTTTGAGGAAATGTTTGTTTTGTTTCATTCTAATTTACTTTTTGTTTAATTCTAATAAAATCATTGTATGTTCCATATGGCATGTGAACATTAAGATCATTAGGAGGAATAAATAAAAAGGAGGAAAGAGAGCTGTGGCAGTTTTATTTATCAAAAGTTTCTACTTCTTTTTAAGGTATGTTTACTTGGAAAAGTTCATGACCTTTCAGATGTCACTCCGAAGAGAAGATGTGTGGCTTCCTCTGATGTCTTACCGAAATTCTTTGCTAGCTGGTGGTGATGATGATACCATGTCAGTCATTAGTGGAATCAGCAGTCGGGGGTCAACTGTGCGGAGTAAAAAGTCAAAACCATCTACAGGAAAACGGAAAGTAGTTGAAGGCATGCAACTTGCACTCAGTAAGAACATGGTTCATTTCTCTTTATACTTACCCCTTACATTTACTAACTGAATTGTCAGTAAGTTCACATTTGAGATATGTGTTGTTATATAATATCTTGCACAGTGTGTCCAGTTATGTGTAAGTTTGTGTTTTAAGCATTTTATATACATAAACCCAGTTCTCATAACTCTTTAGGTATGTCCTTATTTTTCAGATAAGAAAACCAGCACAAAGAGGTTAAGTAACTTACATAAGATCACACAGCTATTCAGTGGCTAGGCAGTCTCACTCTGGAACCTCTGCTTTTTAATTAGTATGTAACTACTCTACACCCGTATAAGGACATACCTAAAGAGTTATGT
>NW_019154137.1:6602711-6629019 GCF_002288905.1 Enhydra lutris kenyoni
GCTATACTATATATGCGTAGGGATATGGACTCAGCATTATAGAGCTAGTTGTTACTTAGGAGATCAGATTATCTAGTTTATGTGTGGAGCAAGAGATTCAGGGAGGTTCTGACTTGAATTTCTGGGAAGAGGTCATTTATCACGAAGAACTTGATAAAGATTTCTGTCTGTAATCCTAGAAGTAAGAATGCAATATGACATTTCAGTCTCTTGAACTCCTAGCACTGTAGGGTTGGTTTGTAATGGGCCTGGGGACTTTTTCACTCTCCTTTGGAACTTATTTTTTTTTAAGATTTTATTTATTTATTTGACAGCGAGAGAGAGAGAGAGAGAGAGAGCAGGAACATGAGCAGGGGAAGTGGGAGAGGGAAAGCAGGCTCCCTGCCAAGCAGGGAGTCCGATGTGGGGCTCGATCCCAGGATGCTGGGATCATGACCTGAGCCGAAGGTGGACACTTAAAGACTGAGCCACCCGGGCGCCCCTCCTTTGGAACTTTTAAACAAATTAGCATAATTGCCAAAATTTCAGTTATTGCTGCATAACAGACTACCCCAAAACTTAGGACATGTCAGGGACATAATGTGTGATGCCTCAGCTAGGAAGACTCAAAGGCTGGTGACAAATCCTATGGAGGCACCTTTACTTATCTGGTACTAGCTATTAGCTTGGGCTTTAGCAGGATTGTCTGCTGCCAGAACACCTACATGTGACCTCTCCATATGGCTTTTAGCTTTCTCACAGCATGTGACTGGGCTCCCAAGAGCAAGTGTCTGAAGAGAGAAGTAGAAGCTGCCAGGTTTTTAAGGCCAGAAACTGGTACAGCGTAATTTCCACCGTATTCTCTTGATCGAGCAATCAGGGCCTAGCTTCAAAGGGATGGGACATAATTGTCCACCTCTTAATGGGAGGAGTGTCAAAGATTTGGGGGCCATATTTTCTAATTGCTACATAATTCTTCAGCCATTGTCAAGTATATAGTGTTCAATACTTGATTGTCCCATAGAGTAATGGTTGTATCTCTTGTCCAATAATATAAATGCATAAACTGGGGCACCTTGGTGGCTCAGTCGGTTAAGCATCTGCCTTCAGCTCAGGTCAGGATCCCAGGTTCTGTGATCAAGTCCCGCATCATGCTCCCTTCTCAGCAGGAGCCTCTCCCTCTCCCACTCCCCCATTTGTGTTCTTTCTCTTGCTGTCTCTCTCTTTCAAATAAATTAATAAAATCTTCAAAAAAAACCCTGCATAAACTTATAACTAATACAACGTTAGATTTAAGTCGAAAAGTTATCTGATTAAAAGATGATGTTTCCTGCACATCACTATAAGTATTTCTCATCTGAACAAATAGTTAATTGTTGAAGATTTATGCTGGGCCATCAATTTTCTCCTTTTGCTTAGACTACATGGAGAACAAATGAATTGGTATTTATATAATATCTTGAAGATAGATTATCAAACCAGGTAGTTCAGCTTTTACAGAAAGAGTCCATATTCTTTGTTTAGGTTTTTGGAGAAAACCATAGAAATTGGGGCATTAGTAAGTTAGAAGAAGGAAGAATGATGCTGACAGACTGGCCAGTTCGGGGCATTTTTTTTTCTTTTAGTTCAGGGCAATGTTGAAGGCAAAATTGGAGCCTAAACACAGTAGAACTTAAGGGCTGATATAATTATATTACAGATTGTGAAATTTATGTCTAATCTATCTGGCACCAGGTCATTAGGTACTAGTACATTTTCCTGTCCACTCTTTTCTTAAAAACACATCTGTATGCACATGTATAATCTTCTAATAAAATAGTTTTCCTGCAAACTCATTCAGTCAGTCATCAAGTGCTATCACCTTCACCTCCCAAATCAGTGGTTTAAAAAAAAATTACTATGAGGACACCGGGTAGCTCAGTTGGTTAAACCACTGCTATCAACTCAGGTCATGATCCCAGTCTCAGGATCGAGTCCTGCATCAGGCTCCCAACTCCACAGGGAGTCTGCTTCTCCCTTTGACCTTCTCCCCTGTCATGTTCTCTCTTACTGTCTGTCTGTCTGTCTCTCTCTCTCTCTCTCAAATAAATAAATAAATAAATAAAATCTTTTTAAAAAAATCACTATGAATTCAGTAATACTTGCATGTGAATTTGTCTTCTATTAATCATGGCAGCATCTACGGATTTGAAAACAAATAGCTTTTGCAGGTGTGAAGTCTGGTGTTTTTGGTCCAGTGCTTAATGTGTATGTGGATTTGTGCTCCCTTTGGAGTTGGCGAGCATCCTGTAAACTAGGAATTATTCTTCCCATTATATTCATTCCTGTTCCTGCCTCTAACTCACCTGGGCTATATACAATTAGCCTAATTGGCCTGTTTGCTCACTAGTCTTCATGTTCTTAAGTCCACCTTCCACACTGCCACCTTTGACTAAAACATGTAACTTCCACATTGTTTCCCTTCCATAAAACCTTCGGCAGTAGTTCCCATCACCTTAGCACAGCTTATAAGACTTTCTGTAAATTGATTCCTGTCTTTTTATTCAGCCTTACCTTTTGCTGCTTACCCTAGGAGTATCAAACTTTTAGTTTGAACCATATGAAATTGCCATTTTTGTAGGTCAAAAACTGCTGAATATCAGCAAATTAATATGGTTCAGTCATTGCGGTTTCATGCCTCAGCGTTTTTGCTTTTGTTCTTTTCCCTGCCTGAAAAATGTCACTGTTTATACTTTATCTACACTAATTAGAAGTCACTTTTGGGGAGTTGTTTCTGATCCTTTTCATTGCTCCCATTCTACCTGTGCTGCCCTCTTTCGTAGCACTACCACACTGTGTTGTCATTGCCTGTGTTTTCTTTGTCTCCAAGGATAGGGATCGCACCTTACATACCTCGGTATACCTCCCCCTGTTTCAAGCACTAGCATATGGAAGGTAACCAGATGTTTGTTGACCAGAGTAGGTTGTTGTAGACATTTGGTTAGTCAAAGTTAGTGACTGAACTTTATTGCGATTAATTTTCTCTTTTAGCTGAAGAAAGCAGTAGTAGTGACAGTATGTGGTTAAGCAGAGAACAAACACTGCACACGCCAGTTATGATGCAGACCCCACAACTCACCTCAACGATTATGAGAGAGCCCAAAAGATTACGACCTGAGGATAGCTTCATGAGTGTCTATCCCATGCAGACTGAACATCATCAAACTCCTCTGGATTATAAGTAAGTACATTTGATCATTTTCTGTATTACAACTTTATTAATTACATAGAAAAAAGTTAAGTTAAAAGAAGAATAAAATTCTCCTTGAAGCACGCAGGTAACATGGATGTTAGCTCAAAGACAACACGAGGAAGCAAGGCAACAGCAGGAGAGAGCAGCAGTGAGCTATGTTAAACTACGAACTAATCTTCAGCATGCCATGTAAGTGAGAGTGCCTTATTGTCTGAGTCTAGGAAGTTCACTAATTCATTTTAACATATTTTGATGTGTGCCTTGCCTAAAAATTTCAGCAGACTCTCTAGAGTTAGCTGAAATAATCAAGGAACTAAAATTTGGTCTTTCCAACAGAAGAAAACTTTGGAAGTTAAATATTCACTAGTTAGCTAAAGGACCAATCTTAGGTTGATCTGTTGGAAAAAGTTTAAATTTGAATCCTTGTTTATTTTGGTACACAGAATTACAGCTAAAAATCCCCTTTTGTTACATCTTAATTGATTCCCCAGCTTAGTTCAGGTCCTCATCCCTCATCTGAACCATTGTATTAGCTTTCTAACTTGTTTTCTTCCCTCAAATCTCCCATTTATCCTCTCACCAAACTCCTCCCCTCACTCCCCACCACCACTCCATCATTCACACTGCCATCAAAAATGACTATTGTAGAATAAGAATCTGATCATGTAACTCTGACTTAAACCTTCCCATGGTCCCCATTGCCTATAGGATAAAGTCCAAACTCCTTAGCTCATGGCATGCAAGATCCTTCAAAATATGACCCCTGCCTACATTTTAGTATCCTATCCCCCATTTCTTGGCAACTGGTAAAATCGTTGTAAAAGAATAAGCTCAGGTGTCACCTTAAGTGAAGCTGTGGTCATCTATGCTCCCATTAACACTATGTATGTTCATATTTCTTGTAGCACTTACCACATTGTATTATTAATATTTGTTTATGAATTTGTCCCTTTTCTAGACTGTGAGCTCCTCAAGGGCAGGGACCACCTTGTTGCCTGTTGGTGCTTGGCACATAAAAAGTGCTAAGTTAAGTGTTCATTGAATGAATAAATGTCCAATGCAAAAAATTGTAGTTTGACTTTTAAATGCTTTGTTTTTTACTGGAATCTGTATGAGACTTTTATGAATATTAGCTTTGGCTCTAGGAGAGATGGCAAAAAAGCAGTCTTTCAGTGATTAGTACAAAAAAGGAAACATATGATTCTGATTATTTAAGTTTTGAGTTCAGAAGCTTTATATTTGTAACATAATATAGCACATGTTTTAATACTGGGAGATAGTAATTGTTACCTTTTTAAAATTTATGTTTTATTTTGTTGGTTTTTAAATAATGAGAATTTCACCTGTTTTTCTTAAGAAATGATTATTTACCATATGTATGGTAACCTATTAAAATTTGCTTTAGTTATTTCTATACTGGTCTTACGAACCTCTACAGATAAAGTACACTCTATTAAATCTATAGATTTGGATCCTAACTTGTCTGATATGGTCATCATCTATATTATGACTTGGTCCTGTCCCCTCTTCTCTGTTTCTGTGACCACATTTCCCTGTAGTATATCCTTATTTCATGCTGAATTCAACAAGCTAATTTTTAGCTTCCAGCCCGTCACCAGTTCAGCCATTCTGGAATTCTACCATACAGTCATTTGGTCCTTACCTCTCCCCTGAAAATTTTCTTCTAGTCCCTAAGATCTTCCATAGCATCTCATTACTCAGTACCATTTATCATTATTCTTTTGTTTGTAGTTTAATTCCCATTAGAGATAAACTTCCCCAGGTGACTGAAAGAGATTCTCCCATTTAAATAATTATTACCATAGGATTCTTTTGGTTGCTGTGCCATAAGTGGTCTTTTGCCTGACAGTTTAAAAAAATTTTGTTTTACAATGATTTTTCTGTAATGGTATCTGCTCTATAGGTGAAAATACTTCCAAGTTATCTCTTTGTATTTTTATAGTTTCTATCACATATCTTCCACTCCAGATGAGATGCAGAATGGACTTCAGGTTTTCTGTAACATGGTCCACAAAGTACACATACTTCCTTCATTGTTGCCTCTACCAAATATAGTAAAATTGTCATTTACTCTCCAGAACTCTTAGAAAACAGGGACCATTGTCAACATGTTTGTTCAGATAGTGTGGGTTAAACATCATGTCTTGCTATCTTTATATTATTTTTTTAAGAACTCAACATTGTGTTGTTTAAATTGTAAGGAATTTATTTTGATAGTGGTGAAAAGAGTTAAATGAATGGGAAAGAAGGCAATATTGGGCAAACTGGGCAACTATTTACCTTCAGTTTCACTATTACATTGACTTCCTTCATGCTGATCTGGGCTAATTTATGAATTTGAAATCTGAGTTTATGCCTTAAAATTATGTGATAACATACAGAATTTTTGGTGTTAAGTTTTTATTTTTACTTTGCCACATATATCTTAGTTTTGAGTTTCATAGGACACAGAATCCAAGTTTTAGCCTAAATGTTGCTCATTTCTACCTGAAGCAGAATTAATCTCTTCTTTTAGTAATTTTTATAGCAGTTGATACATACTTCTCTTGTGATATTTGTCACATTTTGTAACAATTATCTTTGTTTTCCCATAGTAGACTGTGAGCTCCTTGAGGGCAGGAACCATGTCTCACTTACCTTTTTTTTCCCCATTCATAGGACATAAAAGAAGCCTGGCATATAGTAGGCACTGTGTGAATGAGTAAATGAGTGAGTACCTGGTACAAATTAGGTACTGAGTGAATGAGTGAATGATGGGTAAAATTAATTCTATATTAGTGAAAATATATGTATTCTGAAAATGTCATTTCTTTGGTCTCTGTTTTATATTTGTTTATTAATTTGTACCCTGCCTACTTTCAAAAAGGATTTGAGGTATCTTGTCTGTTCCCATGTGGGAAATTCTCATTGAACTTTTATGTGGGATATCAGAACTGTCAAGCTAAATGTATTGAAGTAATGTAGAATAAAAGCTCCTAGTGTTTTTAGACAAGTGAACATTGGGGTTTTGACATCATTGATGACATGATCAATGCCTAATCATTTTCCCTGACCTTTAATTTCATCATTTTCCATTACACTTCAATATAGAGAGCTACATAGTTGCTGCCAGTATATTAATAGTCACAACATTGGTTCAGATCTTGACTTTGTTTTTATATTTCTCTAGTCGGCGTGGTACAAGCCTAATGGAAGATGATGAAGAGCCGATTGTTGAAGATGTCATGATGTCCTCAGAAGGGAGGATTGAAGATCTTAACGAAGGAATGGATTTTGACACCATGGATATAGACTTGGTAAGAAACTTTAATAATTTCTGTCAGATTTTCATTTAAGATCCTTTGGAAATTAAGTTGGAATTCAAGGAAATACCTGCCATGAAAAGTGAATTTTGCAGAAGAGATTAAATAAAATAGTTGCCAGGTATTTTGGTATATGAGAAGGGATTGAGGAGAGGGTAAGGTTGAAGAGGGTGTTAACTCTTAGTTTAAGATGGTAGATTTTCATATTAATTTAGGACTATATAAAGTATACATTTTGCTTTCTGTTATACCAGGTATCATATCCACCTTATTTTCCATTTATTTGCCATTATCAAAACAATACATGAGTAACTTGATATTACCATACTATTGAGACAAATTTCCATATTAAATGTATATATGAATAAGCCTTTATCAAATACATGAAATGCTTCTGCATATTTCATCTTGCCACATATATCATTCAACTTCGTGAAGTAGGTTAGGAGGGTGGAGGATATTGAAACTTAAAACAATTAGCCTGTCCAAGGAGACAAAACTAAGAAGCAGCAGTAAAGCTGAGACTTATTATAAGCTAGGTCTTCTGATTGTACTTCATAGTGTACCTTGCTGTGTTGTCCTTAAAAGGAAGAAATAATTAAATATGGCTTCTCTTCAGAGTAGTGTAATTTGGCACCTTTAAAGGAAAATGAGAATGGCATTTTTAAAGTAAAATAAAAATGAGTTTTCTAGTTTTCATCTTTCAGAGTAATTTCCTGTGAATGATTTGCTTTTTGTATTTTTATGCATTCTGTAGTTTTAATGTACAGTATTTAAAATATTGTAAAGTATACTTGCACAGTTAAATATGCCACGTGAAGACTTAATAATTTTAATATTTTCAGCTGCTGTCTGGTTTATAGATAATAGCGATTGTCAACCCCCCCCTTTTTTTTCCTTAGCCACCATCAAAGAACAGACGAGAAAGGACAGAACTGAAACCTGATTTCTTTGATCCAGCTTCAATTATGGATGAATCAGTACGTTCAATTTAAATGTACCCCAGGATTGCAAAATCAAAAGTACAGGCAATCCCTAAATTTGAGATTGAAGAGCTGGGGTAGCACTTTGAGAGTGGTTAAAAACAATTGGACAGGAGAAAAGGAGTCAGGCAGCAGGAGGGCTTTCAGGAGAATGGGAGGGGTGATTCAGTGGTGGTGACAGATTAAAAGTGCCTTTGAATCCCTGGCCAACTGGAACTTGAGTGTTATGTTAAGGAATTTGGACTTTTCCTGTAAGCTTCAGTTTGAATGAGGGAGTGGCATGATCAGAATTGTGTTTCAGAAAGATATCCTTGCCATTTATGGATGGATAGGATAAATGAGAAATCATAATACGAAGACATGATAAAAAATAGAACTTGAATAAAGGTTTGATAATAAAGAGAAGGTAATTGAGATTACTGGTTATTATTAGGTATTGTCAGTTCTGTTTCTTAAGTACCTCTCCTGTCTGTCCCCACTGCTGTATTGTCTCTGACAATGCCTTGGTATAAATTGTCTTCAGTTTTTACTTGGCCTGTTGCAGTAGCCAGGCAGTGATGATTTTATTCATTTTGAGTTCTGCCTAGCATAATAGGCATTTAGATTTATTTGTTAGACTGATCCCGTTGTTACAGCACCCCTTTAAAGCTCTTTTGGGGTCATCTTTCTAAAATGCAGATCTGGTTCTGTCCCTCATAGTTTTAGGTCTTCCACTGATTTTTTCGCCATTGCCATTAAGAAAAAATTGTGGATTCTCAGTGTGGTGAACAAAGACTTTTGTGTTCTTGGTCCTTTGCCAGTTAATCTTGGCTTTTTCCTTACATGCATCTTGCTCTCCAGCCATTATCAAGTCTTAAAGTTCCTCTTAGACATACTAAACTCTTTCATGACACCATCACTTTGTATAAGCTTTTCTCTCTGCCAGAATTGTCCCTTTCCTTTTCATCCTAGTGAATTCATCCTTTAATAGTTCTGATACTCCCTGTAAAGTTTTTGCTGACCCCTCCAGATAGATGCTTTATTCTTGGCTCTCATAACACATCGTGTACATTTTTATTTTGATAAATACCAGATCCGTGCAGTGAAATAGATACTACATTTTGCTCAATAAGCTGAGTGCCAGGCAGTGATGATTTTATTCATTTTGAGTTTTGCCTAGCATAATAGGTGTTTAGTTTTATTTGTCAAATGAATAAACCAGTTAAGTCCCCTTCCATCTCACTTTCTAGTGTCTACCCATTTCTGCTCCTTCCTCCTAACACCTGCTGCCTTGGGTGACCATCGGCTGAGGCTTGCCTCCCATGCCCCAGTTTCTGCTATTCTCTTCTTGCCCTTCCTCACCTCATAATCTGCTTTCAGATAGTTCTTCGAAAATTTTTGACAGACTAACTCACACCAACATATTCTGTTAATTATTTATTCTATAAATAATGTTTGAGCCAGAAGACACCATTTCATAAAATAGCAGGTGTAGGAATCTTTGGATAAGCCACCCTGAGATCCTTTAAGTAAGTGTTTCTCAGTCTCTGGATGTGCGCATGAATCATCTGGAGATCTTACTAAAGATTCTGCTTCAGTAAGTCTGGAGTGTGGCCCGAGATTCTGCGTCTTAACAAGTGCTGTCAATTCTTCATATCTGCAGTCCATACACTCAGTAGCATAAGTGATCTAGGCCTACTCATATAAGTCTATAGTTTACATGCATATTGAAGTATATGGTTCCCTGATAATCTAGGAGTATGTATCTTCCGGTTAAAAAAAAAAAAAAGTGAAGGTCGTGACTGATGGGGAGTAAAAGAATCTTTTCAAGCAGATATGATGAAATATATTAATTCGACAATTTATTGAGCTGGAATTTAGTGCTAAAACCAGTTTGGTCTTCTCCCTGCCCTCCAGGAGTTTGTATTCTAGTTTACCTTGACTGTCTCTTTGAAATGAAAGGATGGAAGCTAGTATGTGAGAGATTAATGTGCCTGATGCTGTGCTAGGCATGAGTTAGTTGATCCTCTCAGCAACCTTGTGAGAAAGGTGGTAGTATCTCACTTTTATACTCAAGCACACTTGGGTCTGAAGAAGTGGTTCATTGACTTGTTCAGTTTTACGACTCTAGTGTCCGAGTAGTAATTTGATCTGAGTTTCTTTTTTACTTAAAAATTTCATGCTGTCTCTGCTGTTGTACTTTCCAAAACTAAAATCAGACCTCATTTATAAGAAACACCAAGAAAAGTAATTTAGAAATCAAAATGATTAACTGTAGTCAGAATTGATAAGGGCAGTTAGAGATCTCTTTATTTTTTCATGTGGTCACCTAAAGTCAGGAAAGCTTGAGGCATTTGTTTCCTTAGTCACTTACTAGATGTGCAAAAAGGTGTTCTTCAGATTTCTAAAATAATGAAACAGCAATGTAAATTGTGTATTTTTGAAAGCATTTAAGGAAAACTACAATCTGAGTGAGGCCAAAGATAGGAACCTAATAATTACTTGTTATTTATAGATTTTTTATGTTATGTTATAACTAAGATGATAGTAGTGTAGCTGCTTCTATTAAAATTAGGAAAATGAACACACACATCTATTCCTGTAGTTTTATAGTATTACCACATGATGGCAGCAGTCACATAACTGAGTGCCCAATAATCTTTCAAGGTTCGGGTATCTTTAGATTTCTTTGACCATATGTATGTACTTATTTTATATTTATTGGTTAATATATATTTAATTTAATACTAGTTTATTTTAAAATATATATCAGACTTTACCTGTTGTCTCAACAGTAACTTAAGAAATAGAATAACAGACATTTTTAAATGTAAAAATCTTTTATCTTTATGCAATAGTCTACATCTGTTTTTACTCAAGCCTGTGATATGTGACTCATCAAAACAATAGCAAAATTGGGACTTAAATCCTTTTATACCTAGTTCTAAGATTCTCTAGTTCTAAGTGAAATAACCCAAAACATCCTAGTATAGATGCTCTAAGTTATTACTAAATCTAAATCTATCTTGTAACACGATATCCACATGATTCAGAAGTGGTAGTGTAAGAACTCTGAGCAGCTCAATTTTGGATTACATATACACAAGATAGTAGATTTATGTTTTAGTGAGTTTTATTGGAAATAATATTGGTTTATTTGTGGCAATCATCACTCTCTGCTTCTAGTGGGTCAGTATTGCCACAACACACAAAAGCTTGCTATTTATACTTTTTAACACCAGAAACAGGTGTAGTTTATTAGCACAGAAAGTGTCATTGACGTCATTCTTCTTTGTTGTGTTGAGATTCTCATATTAGAATTATCTGTGGTATAAACTTGGTAAAAGAAGGGTTTAGTCTAGTGGAGCTAATTTTATGTTCTAGTAGAAGAATCTACTTATAACCTAGTCTGTACAAAAAACAGGAAAAAAACTGTTCATATGATTTCTAGTTAGGCACTCTGAAAAGTTTATCTTCATGCCACACTCTACACTAAGAGTTGCCAGCTAAGATTATATCCTTTCATTCATCACCAGACTTTCCCTTACCCAGAGTCACAGAGTATTATGGCTAGAAGGGACCTTTAAACATCATCTAGGCTTCTTTGGTAGAAATATTTTCTAAGCATCCAATCTCTGACTCTAACCAAAAAGGGAGGTCCCTGAACTTTATTGGAGGGTAGGGGAGAACAAGGGGTGAGTAGTGGTGGTTTTGGTTAATGACAGGTAAGAAGTGGGGTACATTAATCCTCTCTGTTCTTATTACTGGGGATTCCAAACACTTTGCAGCCTCCTTGTAGTGAATTGTTAAGTAATCGGGTAGATACTTGTTTCCTGGTCTGAAAATACTCACTTCCTTCAGATCAGAACAATTTCTGAGTTCTGTCACTTTTGTTGAAATGAGACCTCATTTACAAATAAGAGCGCTTTGCATTCCTAATCTTACTTAGCTCATTAACCTCTGGCTTTATAATCATTTTTTACTAGTTCATTATGTTATTTTAAAATATTACTTATCATAGTAAGTGCTAGAATTTTAGTTGAATAGCTTTTAGTTAGTGACAGATGATTTTTAGATTTTATCCTTCTTTTACCAAAAGGAGTGGTATAAAAAGTCATCAGTATAAGTTACTTTGCCCAGATTTCACCTTATTTAAATTCTTAAAATTTACAGTTCTCTTTATTCACTCAGGCTAGATTTTCTGAATTTTCTACATACTTTTATTGTTCTTGGATATTTTTGGTCTGCATGTTCAAATGCCTTTTAAAAAGCTATACCCACTCCACAGGGTAGATGACCAAGTTTGCAAGACATTGTTAAGCTCTTTCCATTGACCCTGTGCCAGAAGTATATGTCAAGAAGCACATACATTTGTTCATTCAACAAATGTTGAGTAGCTGTATTCAGGGCATTATCTAGGCATCAGGAGTATGAATAAACATAAAAATGAGACATGGTCCCCGCTCTTAGTTGTATTTGTGAGGTAAGTAACATCTTGATTAGGCCTGATGTTGTTACTTCATAATATATTCATGGTAATTTTAATTTTAGAATTATATATCTGAAGGGAGGGGAATTTTTCAGAGTGGTTTTATTAACATATTATTAAACTTCATGTTAACAAACATTAATGTAACATTTACAGATGCATTTTACAAAGAAATGAATGATAATTTTAACAAGGTTTTTTTTTCTCTTTCATTAGGTTCTTGGGGTGTCAATGTTTTAATACCAGTACTCAATTAAATCTGTGGTGAAGTCATTTTCTAAGTGGAAGAGGAAGTTTTAAAATAAAGTGTGGTAGATACAGTGAAATTCTGTACAGATTTTTCTCTAAGGAGAATATGACATGCTTATGCTTACCAAGATCAAGTGCATTGAGGGGCAGTTTTGTTTGCCTGAAAAAAGTAAAGGACAAGTAAACAGTTTGATGATAAGCTACAGTTTTTCTTAGAAAGTAAATATTTTATTTATGCGCTGTTAGTTGGCTTTTAAATCAATTATTTCATGCTTTTTTTAAAGAAAATATAACAATCTAAAGAGGCATTTGGTACAGACATGAATCCTCTCACATTTATTTACTGGGTGTACTAAGTAATGATGACCTCTGCTGGATTTCTGTTTACATCCAAGAAACAAAGTTAAGGATGAATTTATTCCCCTGCCCTGAAATTATAGGATAGAATTGTTTTTAGCATTCTAAATTTAAATGCTTAAAACATCAATCAACAAAGCTTTCTTTTAAATATTGTAATTGTGGAGAAAAGTAAACTTATAAGCAGAACTTTTACAATTTTTTCATCTAAAATGTATTTTAAGATATTTTTAAAATCCAAGAGCTTCTCTATACTTTTCAGAAATAATCCAGATGCAGTGAACTGCCAGAAGGTAACCAGTCTCAAACATGCTTATCCCATTATCAACCCTGAAAGTTTGCTTGTCCTTTAAGATAAAAATGTAATGTTGTGATATTCCTTCCAGTAGTGCCACTGTATTTTGTCTCCAAATAAAAGAAGCTTATTGTAGTATGTTTGCAGAAAAATTCTAAACAAAAATTATACAGCTTATTAGAGTGTGGGAATAGGGATCTAAATTTTAAATAAAATTATATATATATATAAATTGGTGCTGATTTTATAATTGCGCAGTTTGTTTAGTTTTTTCTTACTTTTAAATTCCAACTTAAAATTATGAGGTTTCAGAAATATATTGAAAGTTTAACAATGTTTAAAAATAGAAAAGCATGAGTGTTCATGCTTTAAAATGATTTTTAAATTTGTATTTTATATTGTTTTATCTATCTGTCTTTGCAAGCAGTCTTCAGGTTAAAGATACTTCTAACAGGTTACAGTACATTTCCTCTGTATGTAAATTAGATGGGATAATAGAATTCATAACCCATAATATTCTTTGAAAGCTAAGCTTTAAACTTCATTTTATGTCCTTTCACAAATAAATTAGTTTAAAACAGAAAGTGGCTACTTGCCATTTTGACATCAACTCATTTTGCGAAGCTTAGGCAGCTAGACATCGTTTAAAACAAAATATTAACTTATATTACATGTATATCTATCTTTTTGTCAGTCGTCTCTCAGTTCTTGAGGTATATTATTTTAATCATTCCATGCCTTAATATGCTTGCAATACGAGAATATCTTCAGATGGGTGAATACCAAAAGGCTTTCAGTTCTTAGAGTCAGAAATCAACAAGCATTGGGCTGTGGTAGCCAAAAACCATAGGTTAGCTAAAAGATACAATTGTTTTATTAAATCATGGTTAATAACAAACGAAACGAGACTTGTCTAACAGATTTTCCATCTACGAATATTGTTATGTGCAAAAAGTACTGCCTATGTTGTTTTTCACACCACTGCATTACTAGAACTGCTGAGAGGACTGTATATATGATTTTAAACCTAAGTTGATTTTTTTTTCTCACTCTTGAAAGGAGTACTTCTTTGTGAAAGCAGTTCTTACAGCTTTGTTTTCAACCAGCTAAAAATGTTTTATATATTACTCTAACCTGTTGTCCTCCACATTCTATTGTCCTAATTGTACTGTTTTCTGATTTGTATTTATGTCTTGAGACAGTAACTTTTTGAATAAAAATAAACCTACAGCATGTTGTATGTTTTATCTTTTATAGTTAAAGGAGGAGGGTGGCTATGAATGGTTTAGAAAACATATTTCTTATCACAGCTTTTAACGTGTTTGGGTGGGGATAATTTATAGAAAACATTGCCATTTTACATGTTTAATGAATCATGTATTTTTAAATGAGACTAAATCCCTAATTGGGCTATCTTTAAAATAGAAGCCTGCAACCATTATTGCTTCAATTTGTATCTGGCGTGGGTTAAAAATTCTTTAAAACGTCTGCATTGTTCATCCAGGATACATTTGAGTGCCTACTATGTTCTAGACATGTGTTAGAGATCTAACAGTGAACAAGATAGATAAGGTTCCTCCCTCACAGATCTAGTGAACTAAAAAATAAAATAATTAAACTTGTAAGGAGTGTTAAGAAAATTAACAGTGTGTGCTGAGCTAGAGAATGAGAAAGTGTGTGTGTGTGTGTGTGTGTGTGTGTGTGTGTGTGTGTAAAACCTCCCTTAAACAAGGGGCTCATGCTTGGAGGTGAGTGAAAGGCAACTTTTGGAAAAAGAACTTTCTAATTGACTTTAAAAAAATATTCAGCGTGTCAAGACTTACATTGTACTCTTAGAAAAGGCTTCATATCACTGTAAAACTAGCACATTGGTTAGTCTAGTTTGTAGATCATATTATAAGACCAGTCTTCTGTCATTGGTGATTCAGAAGTAAGCATACTAAATGATAGTTAATAGCTGGGGTACTGTTTTAAGCGGTGTACATGGAGTAACTTATTAAATGTCATGACAGTAGGTGATACAAGTTGTTATTATCATCTCCCCATCCGCCACCCCACCACCTTTTTCTAAATGAGGCAGTGAGGAAAGTGAAGCACAGAGAAGTTAAAATCTCTTGGGCAAGGGATATATGGCTAGTGAGTGATGGGAGTTGACATTTAAGTCCAGAAAGTCTGGCTGCAGTAAGTCCCAAGAGGGATTGAAACTGATACATAAGGATAATAGATAATTGCATAAAGATAGAATGGCACATTATTCATTGTGCCATGGTGAGGAAATGGGGCATCTTTATGGAATCCAGCTGGCTATAGAACTGAGTGGTGTGAAGTAACATTTTCCTTAATACGCTACCCAGCTGGCTTCTGTAGAGAGTATAAATTAAATGAGCACTGAGCCCATGAATAGTTACCAGTTGATAGTCTTTAAAGTGACTGGGAAAGAAGAGAATAACCCAGAAGAGAGGTCTTCAATATCCTGCCTCAATAGCCTTCAATATCCTCCCTTAAGTTAAGGGAACTTAAAAGGATTCACATGAGTGAGTTCTAGGTCAGATAGATTCTTCTAGTAGTTGTAATGACTCGGCCAAAGAAAAAGAGCCAATGAAGTACAAGGCCTTTGTTTATAAGAAAATTAGGTGATGAAGTTCACTATCACTTAAGCAAATCTCAACTGTCTACTATGTACGTGGCCTTGTGTTGCTAAGCAAAGACCAGTAAGACTTGTCAAGTTTTTTATGATTCTGGGGGATTGGGATATAGATGCACAACTAACAAAATGAAGTACAGTCAATGTTTTTATTGGGTGTTCTGGGACCCCAGAAGAGGGTGGCACTAACTGGGTGTGCTCTGGGAGAAGTGTTCCTATAAGGTTGTCACTTTAGGTTTCATTTCCCCAACATTTTATTACGCAGGTTTTCACACGGCAATGCTGAATTTTATAGTGAACTTGCTTTACCACATACCCATCTATCAATAGGTCTCATTTTTAAAATTTATTTCAAAGTAGAGGCCCCTGGGTGGCTCAGTCAGTTAAGCATCCCAACTCTTGATTTCAGCTCAGGTCTTGATCTCAGGGTTGTGAGTTGGGCTTCATACTGGGTGTGGAACCTACTTAAATTTTTTTTATTTCAAAATTGCAAACATGGGTCCACCATTTAAGTATTTAGTGTGCCTGTCATAGTAAGGAGTTTAATACTTGTTTACCATTTTTTCTTTTGATGTGTAATTCATATGTGATGAAATACTGTGAATACATATTTGCCAAGTTTTAACAAATGCTTAACAGCTGTTTAACCCAAATCCCTATCAAAGATAATGAACATTACCATCAATCCAGAAAGTTCCTCTATGTTCCTTACCAATCAATCCCTGCTTCCATCCCTTCTAGAGGCAACAACTGTTTTCTTTCCACCATAGATCAAATTTGGTTATTCTAGAACTTGATATAAATGGAGTTACACACTATGTATTTTTTTGCAAAGTCTCACTATGTTTTTGAGATTCATCCATGTTGTATGTGTCTGCAGTTTATCTGTGCAGTAGTTGATGGACATCTGGATTGTTCCACCTTTTGGCTCTAGGAATAAAGCTACTACTTGAGTTGAATTTTAAAAGCTGAGAAGTGGGCTAGGTGAAAGGTATAACCAAGGCTGAGAATTCCAGGCAAGGGCCACAGCATAAACGACTATCCTGGATGTAAGAACTATTCAGTAACTGTTTAGGGTGGGTGGGGCAAAACTGGAAGATAGTTGGCCATCTACCTCCTTACATCAGCTTTAAAAATGAAAAAGTGTGTTCACAACTTGGCACCTTTGGTAATTGAAGTGTTCCATGCAATATTCTTAGAATTGGCAAATATCCATAGTCCTAGTAGGGTACATTTATGAGTTATGATAAATTGATTTGTTTACTAAAATGGATGTTTGAGTTACATTGGGCTTATTCTACCATTGAGAAATACAGTACTTTTCCTACAATTCATCAGTTGTGTGGTTGTATTAAAAATGAGTTGTAAATTCTTGAAAAGTAGGTTGCTCAATTGAAGTCAGTTTTGGGGCTGATAGTGCAAGCATGAAAGGTCAACAGGGCACCTGGGTGGCTCATTTGGGTAAGCATCCGACTTCATTTTGGCTCAGGAGGTAAGGTTGAGCCCTGCATTGCGCTCAGTGCTGGGTGTGGAGCCTGCTTAAGATTCTCTTCTTTCCCTGTGCCCCTCAGTCCCCTCCCTGTGCACTTGCTTGCTCCTAAAAAAAAAAAAAGTCAGCTACAGTAAGTTTACTTACTTTTGAATTTATCTTATTTACCCTCTGCCATCTTAGGCATGAGAAGTTTAAAGAATCTTTGGTAAGCTAGTTTTTAAATAATTTCACAGTACTTGTAGCGAAATTGTAAGTAATTTTGAAGAAATATCCAGTATTTGTTGGGTGTTTACTGTGTGCTGAACACTTCAAAGTACTTCACTGATAGTTAATTCTTGCTCTGAATTTATAGTTGGTAGTATACACATTTTACAGATTAAGATACTGATGCCCATGTTAAATCAACTTGCCTAAGGGTACATAACTCGTAAGTGACAGAGCCTTGATCTGAACCCAGGTCATCTGACTTCACAGTCCATGCTTTTAACCACCTCCCTTCGTCTTTGTGCTAGTAAATGTACCCACCTACTTGCCTCTGTAGTATTATATACTACATTTCCTTTTGGTAGGTGGATAAGTTGTCGCTGTATATGAGACACTGGATTCACCTCTTGCCTCCCTTGCATTATTAATTTTCCCCTCAGTCATTCCTAGCAACATAAAAACATCTTTCATCCTCAGAACTAGGGGGAAAAACATTCCCCTGACTAAACCTCTCCCTCTAGCCACTGCTCTGGTTCTCTCCCTTTGCTGCCTGGATTCCTCTTTTTGCCATCCTTTCTTGTATATACACTCCAATCCGGCCTTCATTCCTACCACTCCACCGAAACACTTCAGTGTTCCAATGACCTGCATTTTGCCAATTTTTCTTACCAGTATTATTCTCTCTAACCTATCTGTAGAACTAGTTTCGTCCTCCAAATCACAGTTTTTCCCTCTGCCCCATGCTAACCCACGGATGGCAGGTTGAATGTTGTGCCCTTTTGGTGGAGTTCTGGGGATGCCTTTTTTTTAGCTGCCATCACAGGGAACCAACAGAAGGGTGTTCCCATGGGGCTTTCCCAAAGCCTGCACAAGAGTAACGGAACTTGTAACTGCGCTAACCTCCATGGCTGTCAGAGTCTGGCTTATGCCACATGGAAATTTCCTAGTAATTTCCTGGCTTCCTGTGTTAGTGGAACAACCAATTTCATCATCTTCCCCTCCTTTGCAAATGGTTTTGGTAGTGAGTTGAGAAGATTGGATGGGGTATTAAAATTAAGCTTGGAGCAGAGCATGGCATTCAATTTAATGCCTGCCAAAACCTGTTTGGGTCAGATTCTTATTTTCTGACTCTAAATCTCTTGGGTCCTTTGTACCAAGTCTCGGTGTAAGTATAGACACATTTTAACCAGCCCTTCCATAGCGTTTAAAGGTTTATCCAACATGTTCTCAGGATTTTAGCACTTTGAAAGTCCTTTTATTCAGAATTGCATGCCTTGAGAGCCTCAGAGCCTCTGTATGCGGAAGGCTAAGCTGTTGTAAGAGGAGACTTAATAACGATTCAGTGACTTAATACATTTATTTATTTCTCCTTCTGATAGCAATTCAGGACGGCTCTTCCAAATTGGCAGGTACCTTTTCTCTGTATAGTTGTTGAGAAACACTGGCTAATGGGAAGCAACTCTGCTATCTTTAACACATATCTTCCAAAGTTGTTTCGTCATCGCCATTCTAGCCCATAGGAGGTGGGGAAAGATCATGGAGGAGTGTGTTTGGGAGGTTTTCATGGGCCAGGCCTGCAAGTGGTATCTATCACTTTTGTTCACATTCCTTTGAAGTGAATTTAGTTATATGGCTGCATCTAACTTTGCAGGGGTTTTGGGAAATGTACCTTAGTCATATGCCCAGGGTAAAGGGAAGAACTCATTTTCGCAGACCACTGGCAGTCTCTGCCTCAGTCTTTTCCTTTTTGCCATCCCTGTATATCCATCCTACTATTCTTAGGACATACTTGAAGTCATTAGGACATACCTGAAGTCCTACCTATCCCAGTTACTACATGCAGCTCCAAGTCCAGTCTTCTCTATCAGGTCCAAATACTGATAGATATCCTCTGACACCCAGTATAGAAATTTGAAGCATGGACAGAATGACTACAATGACTCACATTCAGAAAACAGAAGGATGGGAAATGTAGCAATCACTTGGTTCATAGGAAACCAGCTAGACAGAAATTGTGAAGACTTCTGGTTCTGTTCTCTGGATGGGATTTCCTTTTCTTTTGTCTTCCTTATCCTCCCTCTGGCAGTTTTTTCTTGTCCATTATCCATGGACACCCATGGGCAATGACAAATAGTTTATTTTGTTTGGAAGCATTCTCCTCTTTCAGGTACTTGATCTGTATTAGTTGATGTAGACTACACTGCTGTTACAAGACCTGACAATGGCTTATATACAGTTGCTTACATAAGAGAGGCTTTTCTCTGCTCTTCCGCAGTCCAAGGTAGCTGATCTAGGTTAGGGTGTTGCTCCTCTTCTCTGGTATTCTGGGCTGACGGAAAGTTCTGTCATTTTTTACAACTATGTTGTTTAGGAGGCATATCACTTATTAGAGTCCAATATTTATAGTTTTTTGTCTATGTTTTATATATTACATTTACTTATTTTGAAATAATGTCAGACTTACAGAAATGTTGCAAGAATTAGTACATAGAAGTCTTGTAAACCATGTATCCATATTTTTAAGTGTTAGCATTTTACCATATTTTATCATTCTCTTTCAATATGCACATATTTTTTTCCTGAAAAGTTTAATAATGCTGCAGACACTATGCCCTGTTAGCTCTAAGTAATATATATTTCCTAAAATACCAAGGATATTCACTTACATAACCACATTACAATTAACAAAATCCGGAAACTAACATTGACACAACACTATCATTTAATCGGCAGATTTTATTTAAAAATTTCCTAGTATCCAATTAATGTTTTTTATATCAAGAGAATAAAAATATCTAGTCCAAGAAATAATTCATGATGACCTATTACATGTAATTATCATGTCTCTTTAGTTTCTGTTAATCCAGAAATATCGCCAGTCTTTGTCTTTTATAACATGGACATTTTTGAAGAGTACAGGCCAGTCGTTTTATGGAATGTCCCTTAGTTTGGGCTTGTCTAATATTTCCTCGTGATTAGATGGTTTTGGGCTTACCCACTTTTAGCAGGAATACTACAGATTAATGTGTTCTCAGTGCATTGTATCAGGAGGCACATGATGTTGATTTGTCCCTGTACTGGTGATTTTAACTTTGATTACTTGGTTGAGATGATGCTGCGTTTCTCCACTGTGAAGTTGCTATTTTTTTGCCTTGTATTCAATAAGTACTTTGTGGGGAGATACTTTGAGTCCATGTAAATACTCTATAACTCATCAACTTTCTTGTCTTAATCAGTTATTACTATTTCTTTATATCAGTATGGACTCAGCAATATTTGTTTTAATCTATGGTTATAATTCATTAATAGTATTTCGTTCATCAATTTGTCCCAGATTTGGCCAATGGGAGTCCTTTCAAACTGGCTCCTGTGTCTTATGTTCTCTTTCTTTCTTTCAAGATTTATTCATTTATGTCAGAGAGAAAGAGAGAGCACAAGCGGGAGGGGTAGAGGTAGAGGAAGAGATTATCTCAGACTTCGCACTTAGCACAGAGCCCGTTGCAGGGCTCAGTGACAGGACCCCGAAATCATGACCCAAGCCCAAACCAAGAGTCAAATGCCCAAGTGACTGCACCACTCAGGCTCCCCTCCTCTTTTTTTTTTCAAGTTTTTATTTATCTTTTGATATGTTCTCATAATTCTTTGATTGTTTCATTACTTTTTGATAACACAAGATATTCCAGGCTCCTTTTGTATTTCCCCTGCTCAGCCTTGGAATCAGCCATTTTTCCAAGCAGCCCCAGTTCCTTTTATTGGAGAATGGTCTTTAGAAACCAGAATATAGGATCTACACGTGTTCATTGGTACTGAGTTGTGGTTGCTTCTAGAGGCCATCTTAGATGACAGAGTTGGGAAATACCCATCCATATACACATACATATGCACACTTCCCCGTATCGGGCTCCCTGGGAGCCTTCTGCCCCTCCCTGGCTTGTGCTCTCTCTGTAAAATAAATAAAATCTTTTTTTTTTAAAAGAAAGCTTTAAAACAAACAAAATGGTAAATGCCTGCGTATTTAGGTTAAATATTGCCAAATTCTAAGGTTTGTATCTATTTGCATTCCACCACCATATGGTACTGAATGTACAAGTGCCTATTTCTCCAAAGCCTCACCAACTGTCTTGTCTTTTTTTTTTTAAGATTTTATTTATTTGTCAGAGAGAGAGCACACAACCTGGGGAGCAGTAGGCAGAGGGAGAAGCAGGCTCCCCACTGAGCGAGGAGCCTGATATGGGACTCGATCCCAGGACCCTGGGATCATGACTTGAGTTGAAGGCAGATGCTTAACTGACTGAGCCACCCAGGTGCCCCCATCTTGTCTTACTTTTAAAATTTTGACAATCTGATAGCTGAGAAATGGTATCTCAGTGTAGTTTCAGTTTGCATTTTTTTAAAACTTTATTTTAGAGAGAGTGCGTGCATGTAAGTGGGGGGAGGGGCAGAGGGAGAGGGAATGAATCCCAAGCAGACTCCCTGCTGAGCACAGAGCCCCACTCGGGGCTGGATCCCATGACCCAAAGATTATGACCTGATCTGAAATCAAGTGTCAGAAGACTAACCAACTGAGCAACCCAGGGACCCCATCAATTTGCATTTCTATTATGGAAGTGCAGTTGAATATTTTTATTGTTTAAACGCCCTTTTTACATCTTTTATTGTGAATTGTCTTATGTCTTTTGTTTTCTGTATTATCAGGCTTGTTTGTGTTTTATACTTAATTTTATTTTTATTTATTTACTTATTTAAAAAAAGATTTTAGGGGCTGCCTGGGTGGCTCAGTGGGTTAAGCCTCTGCCTTCAGCTCAGGTCATGATCTCAGGGTCCTGGGATCAAGTCCCACATCGGGCTCTCTGCTAGGCAGTGAGCCTGCTTTCTCCTCTCTCTCTCTTTCTCTACTTGTGATCTCTCTCCGTCAAATAAATAAAATCTTAAAAAAAAAGATTTTATTTATTTATTTGAGAGAGAGACTGAGTGTGAGCATGAGCAGGTAGGAGGGGCAGAGAGAGAGAAACAGACTCCCCACTGAGCAGGGATCCTGACATAGGACTCGATTCCAGGACCCTGGGATCATGACCCAAGCCAAAGGCAGATGCTTAACTGACTGAGCTACCCAGGTGCCCCATGTTTTCCACTCAATTTTATTTTATTTTATTTTTTTAAGATTATTTATTTATTTATTTGACAGACAGAGATTACAAGTAGGCAGAGAGGCAGGCAGAGAGAGATGGAGAAGCAGGCTCCCTGCGGAGCAGAGAGCTCGACACGGGGATCAATCCCAGGATCCTGGGATCATGACCCAAGCCGAAGGCAGAGGCTTTAACCCACTGAGCCACACAGGCGCTCCTTCCACTCAATTTTAAAGAGTTCCTTAGATTTTAGAATCATTTGTCCTTTATCTAGGATACATGTTGCAAATATTTTCTCCCAGTTTGTCATTTGTCTTTTTTTTTTTTTTAAATGAGCTCTATGCCCAAGTGGGGCTTGAACACATGACCCTGAGATCAAGAGTGGCATGCTCGGGGCGCCTGAGTGGCTCAGTGGGTTAAAGCCTCTGCCTTTAGCTTACGTCATGACCCCAGGGTCCCGGAATCGAGCCCCGCTTTGTGCTCTCTGCTCGGCGGGATGCCTGCTTCCCCTTCTCTCTGTATCTGCCTGCCTCTCTGCCTGCTTGTGATCTCTCTCTCTGTCAAATAAGTAGATAAAATCTTAAAAAAAGGGGCGCCTGGGTGGCTCAGTGGGTTGGGCCACTGCCTTCGGCTCAGGTCACGATCTCAGGGTCCTGGGATCGAGTCCGGCATCGGGCTCTCTGCTCGGCAGGGAGCCTGCTTCTCTCTCTCTCTCTGCCTGCCTCTCTGCCTACTTGTGATCTCTGTCTGTCAAATAAATAAATAAAATTAAAAAAAAAACTCATCATTCTTTAAAAAAAAAAATCTTAAAAAAAAAAAAGAGTGGCATACTCTACTGAGTCAGTCAGGCACTCTTGTCATTTGTCTTTGACTTTGCTTATGAGATTAACTGATATTTTGGCCATGCAAAAGTTCTTACAATTTATATGTGGTCAAATGTATCAATCTTTTATTGCATCTGGATTTTGAGTCATAGTTAAAACCATTCTCTACACCCAGCATATATAGGAATTCAGCACAATTTTCTTCTAGGACGTACATGGTTCATTGTATTTATTCAGCTCTCTGATCCATTTGAGATTTATTCTTGTGTGTGGTGTGAGGTATGACTCTGATTTTTATCTTTCCTTTAATGGCTATCCTGCACTATTAAAAGTTCATCTTTGCCCTAGTGATTTTATTTTACTTTACTTTTCCCTAGTGCTTTTGGATACCAGTTTTATCATACACTAAGTTTCTCTGTGTATTTGGTTTATATTTTTGGACTTCCTATTCTATTTCACCAGTCTGTCTATTTATGTGAGCAATACCACACTGTTTTATTTATAAAGGCTTTATAGTATGCTTTAACATCCCAAACGTGGTTTCCTTTTTGGTGTTTTCCTAGCTATTGTTGCATGCTTATTTTTTCCTATAGATAGTATCAATTCGTTTAGTTCCATATAAAATTTTTGTTTTTTTTTTATTGGGTTTGTGGTATATTTAAAAACAAACTTGAGGATAACTGATATTTTCATGATGCTAAAGTTATTCTATTCAAGAACATGTACTATTGGGATGCCTGGGTGACTCAGGTAAGTGTCTGCCTTCAGCTCAGGTTGTGATCCCGGGGTCCTGGGATAGAGTCCTGCATCAGTCTCTCTGCTCAGCGGAGAGCCTATTTCTCCCTCTCCCGCTGCTTGTCACTCCCCCTTTTCTCTCTCTTTCTCTCTCTGACAAATAAATAAAATCTTAAAAAAAAAGAACAGGGACTCTCTTTCCATTTGTTCAACTCTACTTTGTGTCTTTCAGGAGTGTTTAAAATTTCCATCACAGGGGATTGGCACATTTCTTATTAGGTCTGTTTCTAAGTACTTTATCTTTGTTATTACAATTTGAATGGAATTTTTCTCTACCATTATCTTCTCTGATTATTTCTTGCATATATGAAGGCTATTGATTTCTGTATCTTAATTTTATATTCTGATTCCTTCCTGGATAAGATGGTGTTGAAACAAATGGATGGCCATATGAAAAAAAAATGAATCTCAATCCCTATCTTACACTATGCACAAAAATCAATCTGTAATGGATTATAGATCTAAAACTTCTATAAGAAAACATGGGAAGAATATCTTCGTGATTTGGCAGTAGGGCAAAGGCTTCTTAAGGCATAGATAACAATATCTATCAAAGAAAAAATTGGTAAAATAGACTTTCAAAATTTAAAACTTCTGCTAATGAAATGACGCCATTAAGAAAATACATAGATAAGCCATAGACTGGGGGAAAATATTCATATAATATATATCTGAGAAAAGACGTACCCAGGATAAAAAAAACTCCAGGGGTGCCTGGCTGGCTCAGTTGATAGAGCATACACAGCTCTTAATCTCAGGGTTGTGAGTTGGAGTCCCACATTTGGCATAAAGATACTTAAAAAGACAAACCCTGACAACTCAATGAAATAAATAAATACCTATAAAAATAGGCAAAAGATTTGAACACACACTTTTCAATGGAAGATGGGTAGGCAGAAATAAACCCATGAGAAATGTGTTCTGTACTACTCTCATGTGGGAAATGCAAATTAAAATGACTATGAAATACTATTACACACCTACCAGAATGGCTAAAATCAAAAAGACTGATGACACAAAATATTGGCAAGGATGTGGAACAAGTGAAACTCTAATATTTTGTATTGGATAAAGGTCTGGAAGTTTCTTAGGAAACTAAACGTAGACATGCCCTATGATCCAGCAATTCCATTCCTAGGTACTCATCCAAGAGAAGTAAAAAGCACATGTCTATAAAAAGACTTGTACAAGCCTGTTCACAGCAGCTTTATTGGTAATAGCCCCAAACTGGAAATAGCCCAAGTTCCATCAATAGGAGAATGGATAAGTAAACCAAGGTATATTTATACAATGGGATATGACTCAGCAATAAAAAGGAATAGTGGGAAAAATCCTAACAGTTGGTTGTCTCTGGTGTGTAAAACCAGAATTGACTGGAAAGTGACATAAGCTTTGTCCTATGTAACTCAAACCCTTAGACTTAAGATTTGTGCATTTCATATTATTTATACTTTACCTCATAACAAAAACCATAAACAAATATTTAATTCTAGTTAATATTTATACTGAAGGTTTAAGTGTGAAATATATTGCTATTTTTAAGTACTTTTAAAATGCATTACAAAAAAAAGGATCAATTCGAGATGCCTGAGTGGCTCTGTTATGGGTCTGCCTTCAGCTCAGGTCACAGTCCCAGCACCCTGGGATCGAGCCCCACATCGGACTCCTTGCTCGGCAGGGAGCCTGCTTCTCCCTCTCCCTCTGCCTGCTGGTCCCCCTGCTTGTACTCTCTCTCTCGCTTGTGCTCTCTCTCTCTGCCTCTCTGCCAAATAAATAAATAAAATCTTTAAAAAATAGGATCAATTCATGGATGAGGTGGATAGATGAATGGGTATGTGCAGTTAAAATATTAGTTGTAGACTCCAGGTGGTGGGTATACGAGTGTTCACTCTGGAAAACTTCCTTTGTGTTTGACCATCTCCAGAGCAAAATGCTGAAAAGAAGGAACGAGGAAAGAGGAAGAGAGAGAAAAGAAAGAATCACTGATCCTTAGCTTCTAAGAAAGAAGGATGTAGTCTGTGGAAACAGGGAATGCTAACAACCCGTTCCTAGTACCAAATAAATAGACTCTGAGGTAGCTAACCAATTGCACACAGATTGTATATACTTTTGGAAAGCAACTTAATTTACCATTGTTTAAAAAGTGTATACTGTTGGGGCACCTGGGTGTCTCAGGGGGTTAAGCCGCTGCCTTTGGCTTGGGTCACGATCTCAGGTCCTGGGATCCAACCCCGCGTCGGGCTCTCTGCTCAGCAGGGAGTCTGCTTCTCTCTCTCTCTCTCTCTCTCTCTCTCTCTCTCTGCCTGCCTCTCTGCCTGCTTGTGATCTTTCTCTGTC